>NC_134456.1:82662514-82972514 GCF_047948215.1 Lycorma delicatula | reverse complement strand
TTCAGCAAGCATATTGATATGATTTGTGGGAGAGTTACTCCTGCTGTAAAGGGATTAAGAGGATTATTTCAAAACCACGGCACACCTAAAATGGTTATTCGAAGATTGATAACCGCGGCTATCACTTCGGCGGTACTGTATGCGGCTCCCATATGGGGGGCGGCAATGAACATACAGCGAAATAAAAAGTAGTTGAGAAGTGTCCATAGACTGGCATTGCTGCGTGTAGCTGCTAGTTACTGTACGGTATCGTATTACGCGCTGTGCGTACTGACCGGGGTCCTACCCATAGACCTTCAGATAAAAGCCAGAACCCTCAGACACAGCGGTATGTCGAAAGAAGAGATGGAAGGGATTATAGAACAAGAATGGCAAGAAGATTGGGCAGGGTCCAGAGTGGGAGAATGGACCAGACGCCTAATCCCTAATATTAAAACCTGGAATAACAATAGACTCGGAGATGTCAATTTTTACATGACACAGTTACTGTCGGGGCACGGCTCTTTCGGTCAGTATCTGTATAGGATCGGGAAGAGAGCCACCCCGCAGTGCATCTATTGTCCAGAGAACGACGATGCCGAACATACGTTGTTCATATGTCCAAGATGGGCCGTTAACAGAGGTCAAATAGTAATTAATGGTCTTACACCAGAAAATCTCATAAACTGGTTGGGGTACAACAATGAGAACTGGGAATGGTTCCGCAGGTTCGCTGGGGAGGTCCTGCGGGCCAAAGAGGATGAAGACAGAAGAATGGGAGTATAAACAGCAGGGTAGGGCGGACAGTCACTCCATGGAGGGCCTGTACGCCTTGGTGTGCGGGTACCTGAGAAGGGGGTGAACTCCAGGGGAGTTTGAGTTTGGGTTAAAATAAAAGACCAAGTCCCGGTCGGCGGGGTCGTCCCTGCGGGAGCCTAGGCTCTTTGTGGGGTCGGCGCTGTCGATTAGAGGCCAAAGGCGTAAAGACCGAGTCCCGGTTCCCTGCTGAGGCGCTGGGGGACGGCATAGCCGGACCTTGGCTCTAAAGCGGGGGATTAGAGGCAGCCAATGTAAAACAAAAGATCCGAGACCGGGGAGGCCAACCTGCCGTGCCGGACGTATAGCCGGCGGGTGGGGGACGCCTCCTTTGAGAGTAAAAGGACACTCTCCCCGACTGAGTATACTTAATTGGATATCCGGTCGGGGAGAGTAGAAAAAAAAAAAAAAAAAAAAAAAAAAAAAAAAAGGGGTGAGAATAGCAGCATAAATCGCTAATAAACTGTCGAAAATAATTTTGACGACTGAAACATTTTTACAATATGTAACTTTAATAACAAAATTTGATTCTTTTTGTCTTAGCAAACCTTATATATTTTTAAATAAACATCAACCCCGACTGTAATGGATATAATTTTCTACAAATAAATATACAAACATAATTCATAAACATAACAAATAGAATTTGACCAACATATCATAGAAACATTTACTATGATATTTTCCATACATAATGTAATATGTAAATTAGAGATGAAATCACTATCACGCGAAGTTAAGTTTGAAACACGAATAATCGATGACGCAAACCATAACAACACTGACAAAAGCAGTCAACAAACAGTAATTTTCCTAGAGAAAACATATACTTAAAAGTTTAGGCAGAAAATTAAATTCAAACACACCTAAAGCAAAATATTTAAAACCATGATGTTGATTTCATGGATTTAAAAGGATGGAGTTCTCTCAGGAGTTACTTTATAACTAATTTGATAATCTTTGTATTGTACTAATTATTATTATTATTATTATTACATCTAGTCTGTGTTTATTTTCATTTAGCCGGTTAATGGTAGTAGAATTTGATTTACTTCTGGGAATTAGATTATTTATTACTTTGCGATCTTTATATATATATATATATTTATTAGTACAGGCAATTTGTCATCAAAATAGGCTGTATTTGAAAATCCTTACCTACCGATTGATCTTTTGTTCATGCGTTAGGGGTGATGAGGGAAGCTTAACTCCAGATTTTTAACATCCCCCTCCCATAGATTTTTGAAAAACTCGAAATACTCAAAAAGGTTTTGAATGCGTTTTTCTCTGAATTTATGCACTTTAGAGAAAAGTTTTTCAAACAAAAAATGTAGAGGACATTCTCCTCTACAATTAATGTATTTGAAGTTATGCCCTATAATTTGAAATTGAAATACTAGGTGGCGCTGAAGTTGTAAAAAACGTTGTAAACGAGTAGACCGGTTTCGAACACGTGCCCAATTCACAACATTTTCACACTTTCACAAACTACAGCTCCAAAACGGTAAGTCGTACAAGAAAATTGTTTAAATAAAAGTTGTCTGTTTTTTTGAGATTAACAACTTTTCAAAATGCAATACAGACGAAAAACAATTTTTTTCCGGTGAAAAAAACCCGAAAAAACACGTTTTTTACAACTTCAGCGCCACCTAGTATTTCAATTTCAAATTATACGGCATAACTTCAAATACATTAATTGTAGAGGAGAATGTCCTCTACATTTTTTGTTTTGAAAAACTTTTCTCTAAACTGCATAGATTCAGAGAAAAACGCATTTCAAAAACTTTTTGAGTTTTTCAAAAATCTATGGGAGGGGGATGTTAAAAATCTGGAGTTAAGCTTCCCTCATCACCCACATATACTAATATATAATCATTAGAGTATTATAATAATCTTGTGTTTGTTTATAGCAGACTTTTTAAATATTAGAACTCAACCTGATTGACGATCAGTTCATGGTCATGTCTATAATATGTTATTTATGTAATTTTTTGTAATCTTTATTCCGAAATAAACATTTTGTTATTACTATTATTAATTTGATTATCTTATTTAATTTCATCTTTTTAATTTCATTTCGTATTCTCATTTTTATTTAAAGTACGAGAATACTTTTGTACAGTATAATAAAACAATCTCTCTATCAATCCCTCTGTGAGTCTCACTCACCTTCTCTCTCTCTCAGTGTGTGGTGTATGTGCGCGCTAGCGAAATAAATCGTATAATTTATAAAATAATTTATATTTAAAAATAAATTACAAACGTTCAGGATCCATAATTTATAGTTTATTAAAAAAATTCATTCATTCACATGAAATTTGCACAACTTCTAAACTTTTTTCATCATTTTTATTTTCACCTTTTATCATATTACCTCAAGGTATACTGTAAAAAAAAAATATCAAAAGAAAACATAATAAGCTGATGTAACCTATCATGGAATCATCAAAAACGAATAATTTCATTCATTGTAACTCAAAAAAAAAAAACAAAGAAAAATAACAAAAAAATTCCCAAGATACTTAAAGCTTCATCATCAATATATATATATATATATATATATATATACATAAATTTATATATATATTTTTTTAAAATTTGAACCTCGCAGTTCAACCAATTCATGTTTCATATTATTTTATTCCATAAAATAATAAGTTACAAATGTATTTTGTATACCCCTCTCGCTCACTCTCACTCTCTCTCTCTCTCACCCCGTCCGTCCGTCCGTCCGTCCGCGCGCGCGCGCGCGCGCGTGTGTGTGTGTAAAGGGGTCTCACGAGGAAACCGACATATACTTCACAGGTGAATTCGTCTCCTCAAAATAATGATATACGTTAACATAAACATAGGTCTGGAAACGCTTCCTTAGCGAGTTACGGCTAGAGAAAGATTCCGCCTGGAATTCAGCTCCCCCGGTGAAATGAGGTCGTACTGACATTTTTAGGATGTAAATTGGTTGGCAAAATAAATGGTAAATAAAGCACTCATTGTATCGTAATAGTTAAAATAACTTCTTTCTTTTTTCCTGTTTAGCATCAGGTAATTACCGTACAGGTACTACTTCAGAGGATCAATGAGGATGAATATGTATGAATGTAAATGAAGTGTAGTCTTGTACAGTTTAAGTTCGATCATTCATGAGAAGTGTGGTTAATTGAAACCCAACCACCAAAGAACACCGGTATTCACGTCAAGTATTCAAATAGTTAAAATAACTAACTCAACGTAAGAAAAAATGTGATGTGGACACCATATGACTACCTTGTACGCCTATTAAATTACAGATACACATTTTTAAAAGTACATAAAATTTTATTTCATTAATAACTTCTGATATTTTTCAATATATTTTTTTTATTGTTATTATTGAATTATTATTACAATTTTTTTTTACAATCAGAGGTTAATCATTATTAATAAATCAATAAAAAAATTAAAAAAATTGGGATGAAATCCGATTCTAACCAAATAGGTTCGTGTACTGAGTGACGAATCAACATTTCAACGGAAAAGTAAACACCCATAATGTGCGTATCTGGGAATCGGAAAATCCTCACGAAATATTGCGGTATGAACGAGACCACAAAACTGAATGTTTTTTGCCGTATTCCGACGGCAAATTTACGGACCGTTATTTTTCGCGAAAACAAGGGTGTCTAGAATGAACTATCTTGTTATACTATGCTACTATGATTCTTTTTTTAACTGCAGTACGGATCACAGAACTTTATTTGGCAACAAGATTATGGTGTTTGAGTTACTCTAATTATACATTTTATGTATAATTTATGAACACGTAAATAATACTTAATAAATACTACATAACTTTAAAACATCGATATTCGTTTTCAAACACAGTAACAAAGTGAACTAACACTGTTAATTTACTTTTAGATAAAATATTCAAAATAATTACTAAAAAGATCTAAAAACATAATTTCGTAGCAATTATATTTAATTAATATTTCATATCGAATATTAATCGTTCAAAATTTTATAAAAATAAATTCAAATTTTAAAAAAAGCCGTAAAAATAAGGCACAGTTGAACGATTGAAATTTTATGATTTCCTTTAATAATCATTTTTATTATCATTTATTAACCACAGAACATTACTTAATAATTTGTTTAATAACCATATTTTCACTAGTGAAAAAAAAAATTATAATTTCATCAAAGCTATTAGTTTTTTTATTTTTTAATACAAAAAAGATAGTAATATCATACATTAACCACAATTATTTTCAACGATTTATTACAACTTTCAGAATCACTTAACGTTAATTCTTTCTTCCATATTCTATAAATAAAACACTTAATGTAGTAATAAAAAAAGCTGACAACACAGTTGTAGGACACGCGACTAAAACTGCGTTCCAGGAAAGTCCTACAACTTTGGGTTGTTTCTGATGCACGGCTTATACAAAAAACTTAATTTAAAATATTTATAATTTTATTTAAATATAATATTTTTGCGTTAATTTAATTTAATTATTCTAACTAAAGTGCGCGCGCGCATACCGTATTTAATTCGCGGTACCGTATTTTATGTAGCGGTACTAGCGGTGGCGGTCGGCACTAACTAAACTTATGTAATTTTACAACTTACACAGAACAAATTTTTCTTGAACGGTTGGCAAGCTGGTGTAGCCACGAGGCTTAACGCACCAGGTACCGTACGAATCGCGCGATCGAGTTCGAGACCAGCCCAGACAGTGTTACTTTTTTACACTTTAAATATTACTCACTTTTAGCCGGCCTCCGTGGCCCGAGTGGTAACGTCTCGGCCTTTCACCCGGAGGTCCCGGGTTTGAATCCCGGTCAGGCATGGAATTTTTCATACACGCTACAAATCATTCATCTCATCCTCTAAGCAGTAATGCTTAACTGCGGACCCGGAGGTTAAACAGAAAAAAATTATTCATTTATTTAATTATATCGCTAACCTGTGACGTCACAACGTAGCAAACGACTACAACAGCATTTTTTGATACGGGGTGCGATTTTGAAAAAAACGTTTGGTTCCTTTAAATGTTAGTAAAGTAAACGTTCTTCTATCTCTGTACTTGAACCCTAATATTTTTAAAATGCTGAACATTTTATTCCGGTCTACGTTACCGAATGCCTTTTCTAGGTCGATAGATGCCAAATATGTTGGTTTGTTTTTCTTTAATCTTCCTTCTATTATTAATCTGAGCTCTAAAATTGCTTCCCTCGTCCCTATACTCTTCGTGAAACCAAATTGGTCTTCTCCTAACACTTCTTCTACTCTCCTCTTAATTCACTTTATATATTAAATAGAATAAGGAATTAAATATTTATACTTTTTTTCTTAACTTATTCAGGCCTTCAGGATTTCGAAAAATCTAATTTAAGTACACCGAAATTATTAAATAATAAAAAAAACCCTGAAAGCGACAATCAATCTTGTTATTAATATTACACCCTTAATTTTCTTAGTGAATAAACAATATTTATCAGTAAATTAAATTTTGAAAGTTCTAGATTTAGTTAGTAAAAAAAATAAATTTTAAAGTAAACAAATTTATTTCCTAATTATAAAATGTATTTAAAAATATATATATATATATATTGCTAACAGTTTTTTTCTTTTAACTTATAAAAACATAAACCTATATAATTTTTTATAATCGTAAATTCAAAAAAAAAAAAAATGAAAGTGAAATTTAAGATATTCAATATGTAAGAAGATCAGCCTGAAACCACAAACAAGTGAAACTGGAATTAGAAGTATACAAGCGGCTACTTGAATAGGCTTGTTTATATATCAATTCCTGTTCTATTCCACTTGGATTGCCGCACTGTACCACAATAAAATACAGTTTAACAATACGATACAGCAGTGGACATATTAACTAAGTATATTATATACCACAAGCTTTATATGGAAAGTAAATTGTTAACTTCTTAAGTAAGATTACTATACGTTATTTAAGTAATAAAAACAAGCTATATAGTTTATAATTACTTCTACAAGCAAATTTATATGAAGGTATATGCTAATTCATTTACAGAAACTTGAATTCGATTTGTTTCGTTATTTACTTAGCAGCTGTTTTTAACACTACGCAGTTAACCTACACGGAAAACACATTTTTATCGATATTTAAACAAAATTGATAAAATAGCAAGCAATTTTGTAATCTTTTGAACGAGTTACAGTTGTTAAATCGAACTGTTTGAGCTATAATTTCATTCTTCATAATTCTAATTTCCCCTCTCTCAAATATTATTTCTCTTTCAAGCTATGTTTTCCTTGTTTTGTCTTCTTAACGTCCCAAATAAAATTCTGGTTGACAGACTTTTTTTTTTTTGTTAAAGACGTAGGCAATCCCATTTACGGATGCCTAAGCATGCCGGCTAACAGATGCCGCAAGATGTAATTAATATGCTTATGTAAACCTGCGCACTACCGACTAAACCACCACCATTCCTGGAACCGCTAGTGAAGCATTCCTTCTGGAAGGGGAGGTTACATGCCCACTCACAAACTCATACGTCATAGTGCAATCGATATAATAGGAATATCAACAAAAACTGATCAGTTACAGCAAATCAACAGCAAACATGATACATTAAGATACAGAAAACAGATTATGAAACTACACACAAAGAAAAATGTCACACAACATAAAAACAAATACAAGAGAAGAAAAACTCAAGAAAACAAGTCCCACAATAATATAAACATCATATTAAAAAAATCATCAAAACCCATACAGCAAGATCATAAAAATACGCCTGAAATGAGATATTCATTAATATTATACGATCAGTGAAACAACGCAACACTATAAATGCATACATGGACAGCAGTAAAAATCTGCAGCCAAACAGCGAACCCTCACAGAATGTAGTAAATACAAATACTACATACAACAATAAGGCCACAAGAAACAGAGATTTAGCCCAAGATCAGACAGACATTATAAAGACATAATATACATCAAAAGCAAAATACTAAATAAATATGAAAAAAAAAACAAAAAAAAACATTACATCATAATATCAGTACAACAAGCTTACATCATAAATTAACCAGGCACACATACATACCCCTTATACATTCTACCTGCGAACGCCATCAGATACGGGAGCGAAGTGCCCTCGAACTGGTTGACAGACCTTAACAGGTTTTAATTTACTGAATCAAATATGTTATTGTCTTAAAAAAGATGTTATGTATACGATCAGATCAAATAGCAAAAATTACAAAAAACTCATAAATTAAGCACACACGTTTACGCGGGCCGGTCGAGTAGCGTATCTGTCGTTAAGAGTTTGCGTTCTACAGATAGCTGTATGCTTTTGTCATACAAACACAGGATATCATAAAGAGTAAAGGCTATCTTCGTTTTATTATTACAGTAGTCAACAAATCATTAATATCAATATCTTGTCTTTGGAATGTTTTAAGGACAACAACTTGAATTAATTGCATGCAATTCCATGAAAAATATCATTAAAAAAATTTCATAACTACTAAATAATACGTCAGACAGATCACGTTTCTCAAAGTAAAGCTTTAGCAAAGAATTAACAGGTGAGACAAGGGTGCTCATATAAAAACAAGCTAGCAAGTTAGATACAATCAACTGCTATAGCGAAGTCAACGGACTTTCCGCTACATCGCACTAGAAAAATGATCTCATCTTATAATATGAGAAATACAGTCCTGCCATACAACCAGATCATAATTCCCTCTACTCATCTTATTGTTAGTGTCAGTAATTTACTTCACACATGATGGATAAGGGAGATTATTACGATGTTTTATGGCTACGTTTTTTTTGCTTTGAAACTAATATTAAACAACACCAAAATAAATTATACGTTCATAATAGCAAAACATAAGTCCTAAAAATTTTGAAAAGAAAAAAAAAAATATATATATATATATATATATATATATATATTTGCTGCTAATCTTTACAGGTAGACTTCTGTGATTCAAATAATGATAAAAGTTCATACACACTTGTACCCGAAAGTTTAATTTTCTACCTATGGCCAATCAAAACATTTACAAATTTTTATTCTCAAAGGTAAAAAGAATGTGGTATTGCACTTAAGCGAACACAATTTATAAAGCTCATCAGTTAGGTATAATTTTACATAAATAATTCAAAAAATATCAATTCAAACAATATTATTAAATACTTTTTGAGAAATTTCCGTAAAATATTGTAAAAATTTCACATTGTTTGAAAACAAAATTACAAAAATGCAGAAAATATAACACTTTTTGTCACAAATCTTTTAAGATATTCAATTCTGAAAAAAAATATATTTAAAGAAATTAAGTCGTTCGATAGAATGACACCGGCGAGAGCTTGTCCGACGGCGAAAACACCGAAGCTCTGACCAACTAGCAAATCGACATTTCAACATTTTTAAAATTCTTTAAAATATAAGAAAAATAATAATTTTGTTGAAATAAATCTACATATCATCGCAGAAATAGATTTTCTTAATGAATAGAGGATTTTTTTTCGATAAATGTGTGATAATCTTTGTAATTTCACGTTTTTTAATTTGAAAATGTGAAATTTTTGTTCTTCTAACCCTGATTTTTTTTCCTAACCCGTTTACAAATCGCGTCGCTAGATATCAGTACTTGATAGTACTAGGTGGCGTATACTTGAAATAATAAAATTTAAAAGTGATTATACTAATTTTATTAAAAAAGGAATAAATAATAATATTTAACACATCACAAGGGCAAGTAAATTATAAAGACAATAAACAATTATATAGAAAAATCATCGAACTGTTGTGCGCGCGCGCGCGCGTGTAAAAATGTATGAATATAAAATATCAAGGTATAAAAAACCAAAAGGTTTTTTTCGATAAAGTTTAATGCTGAATTACGAAATCTTTTGTGAGAGTACACTTTAACTTACGAGGGAGGTAATTCGGATGAAAAGCGTTTCCGACGAATAATTTCAATTGTAACGAATACCTTAGCTCGTAAATAAGGTATATTCCAAATTTCATCAAAATCAGAGGTGAACACATAATTCTATACACCAAAATTATAAATTTAAACTAATAAGATATTGAAATTTACATTATTTGAAATAAAAAAAAAAAAAAAATAAAACACCTGAAAAAATGCTGTAAAAACTCTAAATATTTCCTGATAATCTTTTTTTCTTTTCCTGTTTAGCCTCTGGGAATTATCGTTCAGATATTGCTTCAAAGGATGAATGATAATATGTATGAATGAGTGTAAATGAAGTGTAATTTTGTACAGTCTCAGTTCGACCAAACCTGAGATGTGTGATTAATTGAAACCCAACGACCAAAGAACACCGGTATCCACGATCTAGTATTCAAATCCGTATGAAAGTAACTGTCTTTACTAGAATTTTAACCTGGAACTCTCGACTTCCAAATCAGCTGATTTGGGAAGACGAGTTCACCACTAGAACAACTCGGTGGGTTTCATGATAATCTTGAAGTTTGTCAGCTTAACTTATAAACAAAATAAGACGAACGTATATGACTAACTTAACGAATATGAATGTACATGCAAATATATAAAACTGACGTTTCTTTGGTATAATATATATATATATATATATATATATATATATATATATAGATGCACGTCATATGGGAAAGAATTTGATGACTGGTTTTGGTCTGACGAGGAATCGTTCCACCTCGATGGATACGTGAATGCACAGGATTCACGCATTTGGTGAACGGAAAATCCACATATATATATATAAAAATTAACAAAGCAAATTAGAATTACACTGTAATTATAAAGATCAATTGTTTATACCTGAGAAATACCTACACACGGGTTAAGAACTTGGCCAAAATAAAATAAATGACTCATTTAAAATTCACATATTATCTGCATTACAAAGCAAATTGGTAGTACCTCGGCAAAAAGACAATTACAGTGTTCAAAAAGTGACGCAACTTTATTAAAGAAAGTTTTTGTTTGCTGGTTTAATTGGGGAAAAATTGGTTAAACAATGCAGAATAGAATACTGATTTTCTCTCAATACATTATATATGCCAGTTACGCCCAGACCCAGAAAGCCTTCAAAGAAAAGTACGGTATGGATGCACTAAACAAGCCCTCCGTCAAGCGGCTGTAAGAAAAATTCCAAGAGAGTGACAGATTAACCCAAAAGTAGTCGACCCAAAGTGCTAACTCCAGAAAACTTGATCGTCTTGCAAAATGCATATTCTGTTAGTCCCAAGAACTCTGTGCGACGCCTATCTAGCCAGTCTGGTCTCTCCGTCGGTAGTGTTCACACGGCATCGTGCACGCGTTTAAAGATGAATTCGTGTTGTTCATGAGTTGTTACCTGTAGACACTGGAAAACGTGTAACTTTCTGTCAACGGTTCATGTCATCTGTAACGCCAGATGGGGAAGAACTTGATGACTGGTCTTGGTCTGACGAGACATGGTTCCACCTTAATGGATACGTGAATGCACAGAATTGATGCATCTAGTTTACGGAAAATCCACATCAGCTGCACGGACAAAAAGTGGGTGTTTGGTGTGCAATTTCACGTAGGCGAATCTTTATGACATTCTTTCACAGCACAATGAACAGTGAACGCTACATACAATTGATGCAACACTTTTGTAAACACTATACCTGCAGACCGGCTAGAGTACACATGGTTTCAGCAAGACAATGCTACGGCTCATACAGCCAACACTATGATTTTCTTGGATAAGTGTTTTCATGGACAAATGATTTTGAAGGGGTTATAGTCCCCTGGGTCTCTTGATTTATCCCCTCCTGACACTTTATTGTGGGGATACCTTAAGAATATTGGTTACAAAACACATCCTCACACCGTTCCCGAATTGCAGAATGAATTTGAACGATGTGTCGCTGCAATTCCTCAACAAATGTTACAACATGTGTTTAAGACATTGATTCTCATAATTTTTCGCCCACCGCCCACACTGAAAATCAAAAGTTTTCTAGCGCTTCCCACAATTTTTAAACTTATCATCTGTTAAAAATAATAATTGTAATTGCTGTTATTAGGATGCGCTCTTAAAAACAGCAACTGTAATTACCGTTTTTAAACGTGGTATATCCTATTTCTGAATTCAAACCTACATTTTAAATGAGAGCAGTTAAAACGCATATCTTATATTTGGAAATATTTTTATTACAACTGATTTCTAAAAAGTTACAGTTGTATCTATATAGTTATATAACAACAATATTGATAGTGGCATATTCAGTGTAACAATAATTAAAACAAAGCTTTCAACTGAAAAATTACACTTACATTAATCTGATGTGCTTAAAAGAGTTTGTAAATATCAGGCTCGAATTTACTTAAAAACAGCCGTAAGTCGCCGCGTTCGGTAACATGAAGCCGATTTCTTTTTTTGGTTAGCAACGTTTGTGTAGCACTAAATCCACGTTCAGGCAAATAAATGTGGAAATGAAAGGTTTTGATCTAGCTTTAATGACAAATTATGAGGTCTTTAAAATAGCGTTGCAGTTTTTGATTTTTGTTCATTTTGTGCCGAGATATTGAAATTTTTAATGAACGAGACTGTAACATGATCTTGGGTTAAGCTGAGAGCGGGTGATACATGTTGCAGTCTCAATCTTTAAGATTTCAATAGCTCGGCACAAAATGAGCAAAAGCCAAAAACTGTAACACTGCATTAAAGACCTCACAATTTGTCATTTAATTTCCATATTTATTTGTAACAATACGTTGCTTAGATCGGGAGATATACACCATTAAAGACAAAAGTGGCCTTTTCTCTTTAAAGTGGAATATTTCGGTTCAGAAAAATCGTAGACATATGAAAAAAAAAATAAAGCCAAAGACCTAATCTTTTAAACGATTTTAATGCAGTTTACTGAAAAAATTTCGTTTCCCCCATGCGCTCGATCATACACGAAGAAAAACTTTCAAATTTTTAAAACTTTTCTTCTGACTGATTTTTTTTTTAATTTGATGATTTTTGAAATCTGAAGTATACTGTCAGAAAGTAGAGTATTCAAGCTTTAATTTTTTTTTATTCGTATCTCTAAGCCTCTTGGTTGCAAAGTTAAAGTAGTTTGAATACAATCATTTTTTATCATAAAATATAGGTGTTGCTTTAATTTTTTGTACTAGCGTAGTAGGTATTTAATTTTAGTTTGAAATATCAGGAAAACAACATTTTTTTTTGATTTTTTTTAATCAGCCATCGCCATCCTAGACCGCCTGAACGCTCCCAATTTTCTGTGGGCTTTCTACCGCCCCTTTGAATACCTTTAACGCCCACAAGGGAGAGTTATCACTTACTCTGAGAACGAAAGTTTAAGAACATACAAAGTTGTACTCAATTACGTGAATCGCATATTGGAAGCCTCTTTCAACAACTTTTGTAGCTAACTCATTTTCCCATAAGGTTGCATCACTTTTTGAACACTCTCTAGATATGAACCAACATGGTGTTGACTTGTATTACGCTCGACTTGTATTACGATCGTATCATTAACGAGTAAAACCTCAACGCTTTGTTGTTTTTCGGGCCTATATGGCAAGACAATCAAAGCGATTGTTTTAATAAACATATTTAAGCACCTTATAGATGAATAAATTTACTTAAGCTATCGATACCTTATATAATGTCAATTACTTAAATTTCTCACAGGCGTAATCCAGAACTTACCTGGAAAAAAGGAAAAACAAAACAATCAGAAATAAATAAAAATTAGAATACAATAATTACATATTTAAAAAAAATATATCCTAAAACTTATTTACTAATAAGTACATGCCAACATCTATCTGACCGCAACTTCGTATATGTATTTTTACTTTTCCTGGTATACCATACCAGTTTCATTATTATTGATACAATCAACCTCCTTGATAAATACAGTAATATTATTCGTTAGAAAATGTCAAAACTGTCACACAATGAGAAATGGATTCTAGTTATTTTACTAAGTGATTTTTCCAAAGTTCAACTTAAAATGAGAAAATGTTATAAACCTATAAATCAACATACGTGTGCAACCACTTTACAAAAATTTAAATTAAAACCTGTTGTAAATTTTATGGGATTATGTTTTAAGATAAACTGTGCTATAAGCGAAAAACTTAAAGAAAACCTCCATCCTAACAACATACAAGTTTCCAGAAAATTGTACAAAATATTTAAAATAAATTTTTTATAAATCTAGATGTTACGTTTACTCATTATTTATTTCCTTTGTAGAATCCACCAGAATCAAGAAAATATAAAGAAAAAATCCACTAAAAAATTTACAACCAATAAAAAGCTGTCTAAGATTTATTTTTTGGGGTTGCGAGGGTGAATTATGACGAAATTTTATTTTAATATTATTACTAAAAGTTTATTACTCTAACTTTTAAAAGCTTAAATAAACCCCCTAAAAAATTGAAAAATTGAAAAGATCGGTATTTTTTAATTTTGATCGGTATTACCCACCCTCAGTATTACCCCCAAAGTACTTATTTTGGATCGCTTGCATTGCTACTATGTCTAGGAAAACATTAAACAAATTCAATTAAAAAATTAGCAATAAATAAAAAAAATCTCTTTTTTTTATTTTAAGGAAGGAAAAATTTTGGGGTAAAATTAAAAAAAAATAAATGGTAAGATAAGTATTCACGCATGTACTGAGCATAATATGAAGTGATGTTATGTTTGCAAAATTCTGAGAAAATTAATCCCCAAAACCCTCCCTCTATCCCCAGGAAATATTGATCCCAAAATTTTACTAACGAATTGCTACATATACACGAATTTCTGTATAAAATTAAATCAAAATCGGTTTATACTGTGAAATGTTATTAAGTTTAAAACACACTAAAACACACACACACACAAATTATTAGGGATGTAGGATGTAGGGGGTACCGAAATTAAACGACTGGCACTAGATAGAGAATCTTGAAGAACTGCATCAAACCAGTCAAATGACTGAAAACAAAAAAAAAGCTGGATAAAATATTTAACCGAACGAGATATACTTATCCGGATTTTCTACTACATTCAAAGAAACGGGAAATTTAAAAAATTAAATAACGTTAATGAAAATTTTTTTAGAAAATGAATTTTATTTCATGTAATTGTACAAATGTTGCCATTTTAGGATACATACATTTTAGTTTATTTTTTAAAGATGACATCTTGCAGGTGACCTCCTCTTCTATGTAAATACTCACGAAGTCTCTTCGTTAAATTGTTCATGGTTTGACGTAACATCTCAACTGGAATTTCCGCAATTGCTTCTCGGATCTTTGCCTTCAGTTCTTCCGTTGTAACAGGTCTACTGTGGAACACTTTGCTTTTAAGGTGACCCCACAAAAAGTAATAGCAAGCTGAGAGATCAGGCGATCTGGGAGGCCATCTAATGTCACCATTTCGTGAAATGACACGTTGTCCAAACAATCGGCGAACAGCTGCCATCGATATTCGTGCAGTATGTGACGTTGCTCCGTCTTGTTGAAACCAGGCTGTGTTAAGAATAGGTGGAAATCTTTTGTGTTGTTCCACAACAAAGGTTTCAAGCACGGCTACGTAACGAGCCGACGTCACTGTAATCGCAAGACCGTTGTCATCCTCAAAAAAATAAGGGCCTATAACACCGTAAGATGACATAGCACACCACACGGTCACTTTCTGGCTGTGCAACGGACGCTGGTGTAGCTGCGTAGGATTTTCTTGTGCCCGGTATCTGAAATTTTGCTTGTTAACAAATCCACTGAGGTGGAAATGCGCTTCGTCTGACATCCACAGTTCGTGAACAAACTCTTCGTTATCATTTATCTTCTGAAGCATTACATTACAGAATTGTGCTCGCACAACTGCATCGTTCGGATTCAGTTCCTGGACGATCTGCAACTTGTATGGATGGTATTGCAAGTCCTTCACTAACATTCTTCGAACACTTGAACTATGAAATTGTAAAGATGCTGAGAGACGACGGATTGACCGATGTGGACTTCGTGTGACACAATCTTGTAAAGCTTGAACATTCTGTGGTGTACGGACGGTTCGCTCACGGTCTGGAGGTTTCTTTTTCATTGCCGAACCAGTTTCCTCAAAATTAGATATCCATGTTTTAATTGCATGTGCGATGGGACACGGTCGTGCCGTCCCAGATTAAAATGACGGCGAAATTCTGTACGCGCTCCCTCCACAGTCATTGTTTTTGTAAAACGCTTTGATGGCAAATGCACGTTGCGCACCACTCCAACGATCCATGACAACTAAATGGCAGGTTAGATTAGAGAGGCTGGCGCCACTTATCAAGTAGTACCGATCGCCCACGGCTACCAACACAACTTTCAAAATTTCCCGTTTCTTTGAATCACCTGTACCTTCTGCTTTATATTGTATATGAAATCTGAAAAAAATATATGAAAAATATTTTCAAGTAAAGACAGACAAATACAGTTTTACTCAAAGTTCGAAATCAGCAAATTAAAAAAACAAACTTTCGATTTGTCATTTTCGTAATAATACGATTAATACGATCAATTGTCTTGAATTGAATTTTCAGAATGCCTTATATAAATTATAAAATTGTAACCTTAAGATACAAACTATTACGAATAGTAATAGGAGATAATATTCTAAGAAATAAAAATGGACGAGTTCATTCACCAAGATTATTTTTTTCGATTCGAACAAATAATCGAAAGTGTTTTAGAGAAGTACATAATACGCATAATAAATAATACGTAAAGCACATTTTAAAAATATGTTATTTTCATGTAGCCTAGTAATAATAAAAAACTCTGGCAGAAAGGGACATTTTTCGGTTTTAGTTACACTTGAAAATGTACCAAAAAATCCAGTTTTTTGTTTCTAACTCCGGCTCCTGAGAACCGATTCGCTTGAAAATCAATACGGCTCTATTTCAGATAGGTTAGTACGACCTCACCAAGTTCAGTCAAAATCGGTTAAAATTTGCATCCGTTAGGGCAGACAAATAATCTTATATTATATACATATATGTATATAAAAATGACAGAGAAGTAGAGATTTCTAAAAATTCTAAACTTTTTCCTTAGCTTATATATGAAACCACAAATTATAAACATAAATCATAAAATTTAACCAGATCTGTATTATGAATATGTTTTATATAATTTTTGAACATAATTTTTTATATAGTTAAGTAGAAGACATATAAAAAAATACCAGTGAAAAAAAAATTATATTTCAAAAAAGAAAGGAACCATAATCACATAATTAAAACTAAATTACAAATATAAAATTTTAAATTGCGGTAAAATAAAATAAAAAACTAAAGCTAACTACAGTTCACTTAAGGAGAAAAATATTGCATGAAATAAACTATTGTACATCAGTGAATTCGTATAAATATAATTATATAAAGAATAGCTATTAAGTCAATTTTTGAAAATTTGAAAATAATTTCGGGTTCAAAAAAAAAAAATCTTATTGTTGTACGTAACGCAAAAGAAAGATTAAGAGAGGAGGTTTATGTAATGCCGTATTTTACTAAGTTTTATTATAAATTTTGTGTATCACAGTTCTAAAACAGAATAATACGAGTAATATATATTATATATCATATTAAACCACACAGTTATTTAGTGACAGTTACCTCTTTTTACATCTTGGGATTGGAAGGTAATATATATATATATATATATATATATATATATATATATATATATATAAAACACCATATAGTGTGGATATGCGGATGACTAACTAACGGTCCAACCCTCTGCTATCGAGGACAAACTGTACATTGGAAACATTAACCTGCAAATATTACCCCGAGGAAATACACCAGTTCCTGATGTATTAATGCATAATTGAAAGCTTTATAACGTGAAAAGAACTTGTGGTAAATTTATTCATTTAATATTATTCAGAACGTTAAGGTCTATTATCATTTTTCTTTAAAACGTTAATTTACAATATGTTATATACTTTCACGAAGTTAATCTCTTATAACATATTGCAAGATTAGAATTATTTTATTATAAAAGATGTACGACAAGAAAAATAGATAAAACGATAACCTTATTCTTCGTTCATGATGGCACAAATAATTTAACTTTTTTTCTTTTTCTATATTAAACGCTATAAAAAAAAATACATATAATGTTTTGTTTTTTTATTATAAACGCAATAATAAAAAATTGAAATCAAGTATATACTTTTGTAATTTGAAAGAATGGAGAATTAGGCCAATCCGATAAATATTAAATCTAAATTAAAATTAAATTCTTACAGTATTAAAAAGAAGATTGATTCATCAAACATTTTATTAAAGAAATTTCCATTTTTTGGAATAATCAATCTAAAAATAACAAAATATTTAAAAACATTGTTAAAACACCACCCTATTAAATTAAAGTACTAAAAGGTAAAAAATAATTTTAGGACGGTATCTCAGAACGGATTTAATGGTGATATGTAAGATTATGTGCAAGTCATAGCTTCAAATTAAAAATTTTATGTTTTTGCCAATTTTTTCATCATATGCGTGATGAATGACCGACAGTGTAGAATGCTCATTTCAAAGTACAAATTTTTGCACCCTAGTCTTAGACCATTCATCACGCATATGAAAAAACTGGCAAAAACACCAAATGTTTAATTCGAAGTTATGACTTTCACGTAATCTTACATATCACCAAATCTTGCTGTCAAATCCATTCTGAAATACCGTCCTAAAATTATTTTTTACCTTTTATTGCGTTTAATTTACGAGTGGTTTAAAATTTTTTTTACATATTTTTTATTTTCTACTTTTTAGTCTTCATAAGTTTATACTTTAAAGCCGCGCTAGCGCACAGGTTTAAGCGATCTTTCGAAGTTTTCATGCCTCCAATTTTCAACACCGAAGATAAGAGTGTAGGCAGCTTTAAAAGTTCATATATCTTAAAACATAACTATGTATTTACTCACATACATTTCAAACATCACAAATATTAGGTCTGTAAACTCACATATTAAAATCTCTCATGCATGTATACACTGAATCAATTAGTAACCGTCACTCAATACACCAAAGAAAATTCCGGATTTTCAAATTTCAGCCGTAATTTAACAAAAAAGGCGGGAAATATTTTTCACCGTGTGTGCGGTCGCGTGTTCAAGTTCTGTCTATCGGCAGAAAAGTTATTCTTTTACTGCAAAATAATCGGGATATCAAGTTTTTTTTAGACGTGACCGGTGCGACCTTGAGCCGATGCCCATATAAGCATAACGCACAACGTGCGGTGAGCGTATGAGCCTACTATTACAGGGAATCTTATTTAGATATGTTACAACTGATACAACCTGACGTTTAACTACCCTGCTCTTGCGGAGGCCAGAGACCGGGCCACACTGGAACTTAGAGGTCAAGAGGAAAATGGCCACTCACACAAGCGGCGAGAACCGCATTTTCGGACCGTATGGGAGTTCCTAGATGTGGTTGTTTTGTTTAACCGGTATCCGTAGTTTGTTTAAGGGAAAGACTCTTACCGTATTGTCGTGGGAAGCTAACCCTAATATGGCTGACCACTAGCCAATTATTAAAACTTCAAGCGCTATAAAATGGTGGACAGTACTTGCTGGAATTCAGCGACCTAGGCGTGACAGCGAATTGCTGTCTAGACGAAATAGATTTTATTATTGATATAATATATATTTTTAGTAGTTGACGGGGTGCGCCAACCCATTTTAGCAAATATATGACAAGGGAGCGGTTGGGACACGTAAGCCGATGGTATATGGCACCACGCTTAGTCCGCTCACGCTGTTAGGTAAGCTCTAGGACCTGTGTCAGGATTCTGGTCGTTAAACTGTTCGAGGCTCAGTTGCCGTTTAGGGGGCAGACATTCGGTCTTATGCTTCAGGGCGACCGAATGGGGTGGTGACGAGAGAAATGCCAAGCAAACCAATGCTACAACTGTACGTTTTTCCACAAGTTGAACAAATTGAACAAGAAAGCAACGATTCTGTAATGCTTCAACAAAATGGTGGTCCATACTTTAGCCTACCAAGGTAGGATTTAGTCTTTGAACCTCTCCGTGCAAAAGTAAAATATTGCAACCCTATGAAACTACAATTTAAGCATTCTAAAAAAAGGTATTCGTCGTTTTTTAACATTTTTTAGCGAACGTCGAAAAAACAACAGTGCAACTCAGTTATTGACATTAATACTTATAATAGCATTTCACTTAAAATACTTCATTTAATAAACAGTTAACAGGAGTTTAATTCAGAAATGAAGAACATGCTTAACGCTGGTAATTTTTAAAACTAATGGCCGGAAAAAAAGTTTTTTAAATTAAATTCTCATCGGGTTTGAATTTTTTTTTCACCTGAAAGCCAGCTCTTCAGGGTATTTTCTAAAAAAAATTCGTCTTTTTATGACTGGTAGTAAAGTTTTTACCACGATTTACAAAAAGACTTTAGGGAAAATAGCGAGCGTTTCGTCCGAAAAAGTGACCTTATTTTAATTAATTACAGACACGAGTCTAATTATCGTACAGATTTGAAATTGCATTTCAAGTGGTATAAAAAAACTTTCTGTAGCTGTTCAACTTCCGAACTTTCAATAGATTTAGTAGGAAATTTCGCTGAAAAAGGCGAAAAATCGATAAAACATTGAATAACGAAAAATCTAATTCGAAAATCGAAAAAATCGCTTCGAAGTGTTTCGGTTTCTATCCTGGGCCATCTTCGTGTCAAATTTCGTACCTGTAGGTGCAGCGGTCTCTGCGCTGTACCGCACAAAGACACACACAAACATTGCCTTTTTATGTATAGATGAAGTAGTGCCTAGAAAGTTTTGTGATCATTAGTACATAAAATTAGACTGTTTTATTGTCTTATTAGAATTTTTTCAGAAAAATTTCTAATTAATCCAGTAACTCCGTTGCAAATTTTTTTCTAATTTTGTTTTTACAATTTTGCGCCCCTCGATTTTATTTACTCCGTGCCGGGTCAGAGGCTAACGGAGTGTTCGTCCGGCCCTGAGCCTTGGAATTCGAAGTGCTCTCAATGAAAGATTCCCTAATCGTTGGATCGGTTATATGCTTTAGCCTCCAAGAAGCCCAGATTTGACACCCCTACACATTTTACTACGGGGATACGTTAAAAACATTGTCTACAATGAAAAAATAATCAGGGATGTACATTTAAGTTAACGGATCACCGCTGTTATTTCCACAGTTGCACCTACGATGATCCAGTGGACCTGCGCCTAGTCGATTATCGGCTGGATGTTTGCAGAGCGACCATCTTATTGAAACATTCTAAGGTATGAAAAAAAACTTTTCGAGTTGAATTTAAAAAATAATACTCGTCTGATACTCTAGCAGTTTCTGAGGTACGATTCTTTTTTAAATTACTGCAACCTTTTTCGATGTCTCTGTACATATGTGTATATATATATATATATATATATATAGCCTATGACACTCCTGGTAACGTAATGATTCCAACGCGGGGTGATACATCTAAATCGGTTCAGCCGTTGAACTGCTAGGTGGAACAAACATACATACACCCTAAATACATTAAAATCTTTTTTGGGCAGTCGTGTAAAAACGACTGAAGCGTAGCCTACACATGAAATTCTTTTTCACATACAACACAACAACGAAAATTGGACGTTGATGCTATAGTACAATTATCAAAAACAAAAAAGAATTCGTACGTTGGTGTCGCGCTTAACTCTCGAATTTAATAATAAAAAAAACAAAATTTAACACAATAAATAAATTAAAAATTGAACTGGTTTTATATGTAGTGATTACACAATTGGTTTTTATTTTACTCCAACAATGAATCTTACATTCAGGAATTCATTATTACTAAATCAATTTATTCTGTCTCTATTTAACTTTTTTTTCCTACTTAAACTTGTTTGCCATGAGCAGTTTCAGTATAATTTATTAGTATTATATATTACTCTTCCTTCCATTCAAGTATCATTAACAAACTAAACAACCTTAGATGACTAAGTATTACTGCAAGAAATCTGTAGCAACTTGCATTCATTTGTATTAAATTACGTGAAATTGAACACATGTTTATTCGAACTGATGGGGATTAATCGATTTCAGATAACCAGGGTTTATTCGATTTTCAACAGTTTAATTTCCTATGTTATAAATTTTGGTATAAAAATAAATACTAAGCCTTTTTTTTTACATAAAAATAATAAAAAAACTTTGTTAACCACTTAACATGGATTCAAGCCAACCGGTAGTCAAGGTCGATCGATCTTACTCTCACATATGTAATAAAAATGAAATTAATATAACATAATCTCATGGAATAAAGTAAAACTAAGAAATTGTTGATAGTGAGTAAACAAGAGACACCTTGAATATCATTTGATCCCGAAAAAAGGCTTTTACTGAGTCGGGATTGATGCCTGAAATAAAAACGATATAACCCTATGTATTAATATTTGGATTTGAAAAGAACCATTTGATCTGACGGTTGAATTACCGTATGAGGCCTGCAGCGAAGGCAAAAGCTGAGTTAAAAAAATCAGTTTTTTTAACTGAGTTAAAAAAATGCGGAGGCATTTACATCGGTGGAATCCCAACCGAGGCATCGCTTATTACTGTGAAGTGTAATCAGTTGATGGTCTATAAGACGACTCCCGTTAAAGCCCATCATGGCAAGGTACGGTGGGGGGGAAGGTCACAAGGTGGGCGTCTTTCCCTACGGTGGTTGGGATGACGGTTGAGTTAGCCCGGAAATCTTAACTTCGGAATGGTTCTTACATGCTAACCATTTCCGGCAATCGGATTAGAAACCTTGTTGTGTAATCGGCTTCTGTACGAGATGAAGCGTCCAAACTCCTGCGCATTGAACGCCTTATTTAAAATCTTTTTCTTTTCCTTTGACGTCATCTAAATCTGTCCGTCGATGGTCTGATCGTGAAACCACATTCCTTTACAGCTGCTATCGATTAAAGATTCCTGATCGGCGAAGTTGGCGTACAATATTGGTCAGAATAACGGTCATTTTGATCTGTTGTCATGGTTCGATCCGTTCTACTATAATCAACAGGCATGCAAAGATTCTAAAATGCCATCAATCACTTAAGTTTAATTTTATTTGAGTTATGAAGTTCCAAGCAACCGATTAATCCATCAATAATATCGTAAAATTATATTTTTTATTAAAAAAAAAAAAAAAAAAATATCCAGTTAATCAACAACAGTCGATATCGATTAGCAATCTCTTTGGTTATGAATTACCTCCGAAATATTCCTAAGTACTAATTTATATATAATATGATGAAATTCAGTAAAAATAATAACAATCTTACTTTTCCAGAAGAAAGTATACGTAGCATAGATCTTGAAGGAAAAGTACTGTAAACGGTCCAATTTGGGCATACGCGGTTTTCACCGGATCTTGAAGTTTTGACACTTAAGGAACCTAAAAAATTTGAAGGAAATTTTCCGGATATTAATGTATGTATGTACGTGTGCGTGTTCGGTGATTGCTTCTAAATCATCTTATATGTCCAGAACTACCGGACCGATTTTGATCAAACTCGGTCAGATTATTTCTACATATGGGGCATCGAAGTGTTTCGGTTCCTATTCTGGGCCATCTTCGTGTCAAATTTCGTACCTGTAGGTGCAGCGGTCTCTGCACTGTACCGCACAAAGACACACACAAACATTGCCTTTTTATGTATAGATGAAGTAGTGCCTAGAAAGTTTTGTGATCATTAGTACATAAAATTAGACTGTTTTATTGTCTTATTAGAATTTTCAACTTATGTCATTAAATTTTCAACTTAAAAGGTCAAGGGTGGTGAGGCTATAGAGCAAGGTCACATTCAGTTTCTCGAGATTTAGCCTTATTAAGGTAATATTTTTTTAGGCTCATTTCTTAACAATTAAAAGATAACATTTACAAAAAAAGTTTTTACAAAATCGTACCGTCACTCCAAAAAATACTGTTGTAGTCGTCTGCTATGTTGTGATATCACAGGTGAGCGTAAAATTAAATAAATGAATAATATTTAAAGTATAAAAAAGTAACTAGGTCTGTCTGGTTCTCAAACTCGATCGCCCGAGCGACTGGTGCGTTAAGCCCAGCGGCTACACCGGTCTGCCGACCGTACAAGCGAAATTTTTTCAATATAAGTTGTGAAATTTTGTTTAATTAGAGCAAACCGTCGCCGCTAGTTTTTTTAAAATGAAAAGTACATAAAATGTATACTTTAAATATTTTTCATAATTTTTTTTATTATTAAATAATAATACCGGAAATTACAATAACAATAACAAGCTAAATGTTCTTATACATACATATATATATATATATATATATATATATATATATATATATATATATATATATATTTTTTTTTTTTATTTATTTATTTTATATATATAAGAACATTACACGTTAATTATTCGTAATTTTTTTTTTTACAGAGGTTAATAATTATTGAAAAAAAGGAGATGAAGTGGGATTCGAACCGATGTGCCTTCCCCGTTTAAGATTCAAATAATTCATTAATTAAGATTTCATTTGGCTATAACTCTGCAACCAATGAAAATAAGTACTACTTATTATATATCGTTGAAAATCTCTCAATGAGTGCTTATTACTGCAGTTAAGAAAAAGTAAAATATTCAAATGTTTTTGGAATTTGAGCTTTTTTGCCCACTTTTGGTTCAGTCGATTGCAATCAAAAGGGGAGCTGTACAACTAGATGTTACAACAGTTCTAAATCCATAATTTCAACATCCCACGGCTAATAGTTTTCGAGTTATGGGAGGTACATGTACGTACGTACAATCGTCACGCCGAACTTAGAATGGATTAAGGGATGATCAAAATGGATATTTTCATTGAAATCTGAAAATCGAAATTTTTCGCAATCACAATTCTTTCTTTACTTCGTTCAAGGAAGTAAAAAAAAAAAAAATTAAAATTAGGTACCAGTAGCTAAACCGACCGGGTTGGTCTAGTGGTGAACGCGTCTTCGGAAATCAACTGATTCCGAAGTCGAGAGTTCTAAGGTTCAAATCCTAGTAAAGACAGTTACTTTTATACGGATTTGAATACTAGATCGTGAATGCTGGTGGTTTTTGGGTTTTCAACCACACATCTGAGGACTGGTCAACCTTAGTCTGTACAAGATTACACTTCACATTTACACTTATTCATCATTTGAATTTTTTTGTGACGCTTCCGGTCGCCGCAGCCCCCCGTTCCTAATCCTGATGGGCTTTAACGGAGGTTGTCCTTTGACCTTGTAACTTTTTACATCTCATAGGAATAACTCGGGCCTCGTTGGGTGCCACCGATTCAAATGCCTCGGTAGAAATTTATATCAGTGAATTATGACTTCGACTCCGCCTTCGCCTTCGCTGTAGGCTTGTTTCGAATATCTGTCTGACGGTGATTCCGGAGGCTAAACAGAAAAAGGAAAAAAAAGAAACAAGTAGCTAACTTAACGACGATAATTTCTATTTAACTTATAAAGTTAAAGTTATATTTTATAACCACTCACAAAATATATAAAATAATTCACAACATTTTTACGACCTATCATAAAAAAAATAGAATATTATACGGTAAACAATTACACGTTAAGTGTACTTGATAACCTATATTTTTATTACTTCAAACATGCAAGTTAATTACATTCACCGTTTCCTACATAAATGCAATTTAACCAACCGTCTTGCTCATATCACAGTATAATATTCATAAATAACAATTATAATGTTAGTTTAATTTATTATAACTGTAGTGAAAATAATGATGAACAAAGATTACTACATTTTGATTTACACTAAATAATTCTTCACGGTTCGTATTATGTAACTAAAAACTTATGTAGATCATCATCTTCATTTCATAATCGAAAGCTCAGAAATAAATATTAAATAAAATACGAGAATAAAATCAGTATATAAAATATAAATAAAAATTTTAAAGAATTATTAAAAAAATAATTGTGTAAACAACGAATAACTTCTCACATTATGCTCGTGACAGGTTAATAACTGTTAGTAATTATACAGATGAACAATATTATCCAGCTAATTCATTATTTGTTTATCTTTTATTCCATCTTTATGAGGAGTGGGGAATTCAATAATGTCTTCACCATTCAGTTGTTCTAAATATCAAAACTTTCTGGCCTGGTAACATTTACATATATACACTAACAACAGCCTCATATGAATCGGACTATATTACAAACTATGAATCTTGATTCAACAAATCTGTAGAAATCAGTTTTTTTTAAAAATAATATGAGTTAATCAACTTTATGATTATACTCATATCTATTACACTCTTTCACGTACTAATTCACGTGAGTTATTCAAATTTCATCATAAAGCCATAACTCTTGTCGTAATAATTCTATATCTTATCTGATTTGATTATTAATATTTATATACTGGTGAAATTTATTCAAGTAAGAGTGTAAGAGTGAAGGAGGAAATAAGAATAACACTTTTGAGATGAGGTGCTACTGCACAATCAAGAAATCCGATGGATAGACAAAGTGATTAACACGTACAGGATGTATTAAGGATGCTTGGCATAGAAAAACCTTGCCTTTTGATCAAAGAAGGACCAACTGGGTTGGCCATTTGTTAAGAAGTGATGGGTTGATGATATTAGAAGGTATAGGGGAAAGAAAAAATGATAGCGTAAGACCGAGGTCAAGTATATCCATCAGATTAAGAAAGACATGGGATATGGTATTTATAGGAAGTTAAAGAGATTTACTGAAAATCGGGAAGATTTGAGATCAACTGGAAATCAATCCTACGATTGTCAACAAAATGAGAAGAAGAACGCTATTATACAAACGAATATTCACCAACAAAAAAGTTTATTTTATGTCTAATGTGAAGCGGCTTTAAGAAATGTAACAATATGTTATAAGAGTATAACCGACCCGTCTAGCCAGAACCTGGACCCTCGGGGCTCAAGTCATATATATATATATATATATACACAAACACATTTTCCGAATAATGTAATCTCTTTTATCGAGACTGTACCTGAGCATGCAAAAGTTAGCCTTCAACTTACTAACAAATATCCCGTTTGAATTTTGAAAATCGGACGACTGTTTGCAGAAATATTATAAGAGCACCCCATTAACCTCCCAAAACAGCGCCCCAGGTACACCACGTTTGTTACCAGTCAGTGGTGATGATTCGTCTGGCCTTCCACGACGTGTTCGCATACCTCATCACTGCAGCCTCACACGCACTCTCCACGGAAAGCCTATTATTGTTTTTTTTTGTCTTCAATCATTTGACTGGTGTGATGCAGTTTTCCGTTAATTCCCTATCTAGTGCCAGTCATTTCATGTCGGTATACCCCCAAAATCCTATATCCCTAATAATTTTTTTTTTACATATTCCAAACGTTGCCTCTTTCTCTTTTTTCTGTTTGGCCTCCGAAACCACCGCAAGGTACCACTTCAGAGGATGATATGTATGAATGTACATGAGTCTTGTACAGTCTCAGGTCGACCATTACAGAGATGTGTGGTTAATTGAATCCGAACCACCAAAGAACATCGGTATCCATGATCTAGTATTCAAATCCGTATAAAAGCGACTGCCTCTACTAGGATTTCAACTTAAGAACTCTCGACTTCGAAATCGCCTAATTTGCGATGACGAGTTCACCACTATACCAACCCGGTGGCTTAAACGTTGTCTGCTTGCACAATTTTTTCCTTCTACCCGTTCCTCCAATATCAAAGCAACTATTCTAGGATGCTTTAAGAAGTGGCCTATGTCTCTTCTTCCACTATTATTAAACAGAAATTACCAGAAAATCTATACTACTACACTACATATACACATACATATTTCGAGATGAAATATATCTATAAACCTTCTTAGTTATGCCGAGAAACGTGGGTAAAAATTTGGTTGCGAATGATCGGGTAGTTGTTTGTTTATTCCAAACAAACAAAAATCCTCTTCTCTTTATACAATAGTATAGAATAGATATAGATAGAAAAAAAATAACATAACTATGAAAATATCGAGGAATATTAATTTCAAATTTAATCTTCTAAAATTCGAATCAAATTTTATCATAAAACAACCATAAAAAAAAAATACTCGATAACTCCTGGGCGAGTCACGATTTAAAATATTAAAAAAAAAATTATATAAAGAAAAAATTGATTTCACTGTGTCGTTATAAAAGTTTAAATTTATAATTAGATACTATTAGAGACCGGATTATATGTATATGCATTTGCATATTAAGCATATTCTCACCCGTTGTTGCATATTTTCCTTAAAATCTAGTGATGATGCATATTTTCGCTACATTTACAATATTTTTTGGTAGAGTATCTTGTTAAATAATCTTACGTTGTAGCCGGCCAAACCTATTAGCTGCACGGTTCTTGGGACGCACTTAGCAGCCGCGGAACAGTACCTCTGATTGTTTATGTTTACAAAAGTAACAAAATGTTAAATAATTGTTAATTATCGAATTTATCGATAAGTTATTCAACTAATTACTAACTGTATGCTGATTTTGAAATAAAAAAACTAAAAATTATTATTTTTTTATTATTAAAGTTGCATATTTTGAAAGTTTTCATGCATATTTCAAGCTTTCTTTGTTGCATATAATTCGGTCTCTAGATATTATCATCCCAGACTGTTTGGGCAAGCACATAATAAACTCCAAAAATATACTATTTAATTAATTAATAAAAATAACAACTAAGTTTAATTCGTAAAAACATTTTAATTATAGAAAAATTCCGAAATTTCAAATATTTGAATAAAATTGATGTAGATCATTATTGGTTAAATATAAGTTAGAGGAAATAAACTTACCTGTTAAGTAAATATTTGACGATACCCTGATTGACCATTAAGCCTACTACATTATTTTATAAAATATTATTATGTTTTGTTAATTGTAACGAATATTAATTTTAAATTAGTACGTAAAGAAGATAATAAAATGTTTATACAGTTAAAGAACTTGAACATTTCACGAAAAACATTTACCTATGTCAACGTGTTCATAATCTTATTTAAAGAAAACAATGATTAATAATACATCGCTAGAAACATGAAGTTTCATTAATATGAGTTTATAGAGTGTAGAAAAAGACACAATCGAAATTCGAAAACGAAATATTGCGGATGTCACTGATAAAAAATGTCTTCTGTATTCTTAGAATTAAATATCTCCTAAATTTATATCAATAAAAAACAAAAACACAAAAAAAATAGGCTAAAAGCAATACACAATTCATTAACTATATAACTGTTAACCAAACTTTCCGACATAGAATATATTTTACGTAAAACTACCGTTTTTCTCTTTTTATCAACTACTTATTTTTTTTTTTTAATCAAAAGCCAATCCTACAGGAAACAATCCTTAATTGTCTTGTTTTGTCTTCCTGTCTTACTTCCCTAGATCCATTCTAGTATACACGTATGTTCCGTTAATTCTAGAAAGCACCTGCACTACACTATTACAAGAACTGAACTGCAACGCATTCCACTAAACTCTCCCCGAAGTGACGGTAAATGTATCTGTAACGATTCAGTTAATATAATAACATAATTCATCTCGCATCGTTGTTGACTTCACTCATAAAATTACACCAACAAAATATTAAAAACTAATAATAAAATTAATGGTCATTTACCTACATCTTACCAACGCTATATTTATATATTTTAAGACATCTGCGTACAATTTATATGGTTGACATGAAAACAACTGCGTGTATCAGCTGCTCTCTCATATAATTATTAGTACATTTAAAACACTAAACGTACTCGTATAATAAAGAAAGTACATATTTTTAATTCCGTTTCAGCAGACATTTTATTTAAACAAAATTATACAAGCATCATTAATTGCATCACGTATTTTTAAGATCTTTTAACATAAATTTATTTAACGCATCATTAAAAAAGATATATTTCTTAGAAATAAAATATAAATGATTAAATAAAACGGCTTTATAACATTATACGAAGAATAAACAAGATCTATGAACATGAAAATACAATTAAAATATAATAATTATTTATCAAGAACTTACACGAAAAATAAATAATAAAGAGAATGATGTAATATGAAATTTATAACCACCACATCTTTATGCTAAAACGTCGAAATAAAGAATAATGATATGATGCAGCAGGGTCATGATTCAAAAAAAATTAAACACAGATACTTAACTTGATTGCTTATTTACAACAGTAATTTGATTGTTGGGATTAAATTAACGGAATTATATTAATATATCAAACACATACGTTTATTTAAAGACCATTTGTTACTTCGAACACCACCTATCATCATGAATCATAAATAAACCCGTACTTATTTTAAGAATTTTTCTCTAAGAATATTATTCGGAAAGTTAAATAATATTTAAGACACAAATCGCGTCTATAACTACCATTAATTCACAATAATATATAGGATATAGTATGGACCACTACTTATGACACTTACAATTGAACTAATGTATCTTATTTAAAAAACAATATTGTCAAAATTTGATGTTATTTCTGCGTAAACCTAATTTTTAATCACGTTATATTATTTAATATGTTAGTTTATTGATCTATTTATTCTTACTGAATTATTTCTAAAAAGAAAAAGAAGTTGCAATTTTTTCAAGTATGGCAACTAACTGAAAAATATTTCGAATGCTTGATATTTCAATAGGGCAACTCTTCATAAAGTATAAAAATACAAGCCAAAATACCCAAGGTAGACTAACAAAGTTTTAAATCTGTTAAAAATAGAAAAAACCGACTGCCAAAAAAAACAAATTAAAGTAATAAGAGTTCGCCACCACCGGTCAAAAATCACACACGCACACACTTCCGTCCGACTGCCCCCCCCCCAGTCTCTCTCTCTCTCTCTCTCTCTCTCTCTCTCTGTGTGCGCGCGCGCGTATTAATATAGCCTGTAACACTCTTGGTAACGTAAGGACTCCAACGCAGGGTCATACATCTAAATCGGTTCAGCCATTAAGCTGCTACGGTGGAACAAACATACATACAACTTAAGTACATTACACCCCTTCTTGAGTAGTAGTGTAATAAGAAATATATATTAAATACTATGATGCCAAAAGAAAACATTGCTCTTTAATACAGAATAATTAAAGATTGTGCGGGAGACAATTTTCTATATAGTATAATTTTTTTTCAAATTTTTGTAAATTTAGATCGGTTGCGAAGATATAACAACATTTCTGAATAACCGTAGTCTGTTAGTTCGAGAATATACCTGATGCATGCAAAAGTTAGCCTTCAACCTACTAACAAATACCTAGTTTGAATTTTGAAAATCGGTCGATTGTTTGCAGAGATATTATAAAAGCACCACATTGCACCTCCCAAAACAGCACCCCCAGGGGTACCCCATTTGTTATCAGTCGATGGTGACGATCGGTCTAGCCTCCCACGAGGTGCTCGCTACCTCACCACTCTAGTCTCACATTCAGACCGTATGGGAAGCCCATTATTGTTAAATAGAATTTTTTTTAACTTAATATTATTTTATTTGATTTTATTTAACGTAAACTTAATTCTATTATTTTTGTAATATTATTCATTCGATTGATTCGAATCATTCAGTTCAAACCCGCCTCACACAGTGATAAGAGCCTTACAGTTCATAGTTCATTAATTCAATTCATTAAAGTTTATGCTTCAACCGGAAAATCTCCTCTACTACATACATGTATATTTTTTTTCGAGATGAAATATATCTAAAACCCTTCTCAGTTTTGCCAAAACACATCAGTAAAAATTTGGTTACGATTGAGCGAGTAGTTTTTTTTGTTTATCCCGAACAAACAAAAACCCTCTTCTCTTAATTTTATAATTCTCTATTTAAAAAAAAGGCAATTACTTATTTAATAACAAACAACAACATTCTGAAATTATACAATAGTTAATTAAATAATAAATAAAAGAACTTACGCTTAAAGTACGGAAAAACAAGATAAAAATTAAAAACACTTCTCAAGTACGTATGATCAAATTACATGTTTAAGGTCATGATGAGTTAATAATTAACCTTGAAAATGAAATTAAAATTATTATAACTCATTTTATTAAGCGATTAAAATCTAAAGAGTCTTCATTTGAATTTCAAAGAGGTATCGGGAGTATTTAAGTTATTTATTATCAAGGATAATACAGATATTTATGTAAATTATGTAATATTAGCAACATAATATGTCATTATATAATAGTAATTAAAAAACAGAAGATAACCACTACATAAATTTATTACAATTTTCTATAAGTTTTTTTCATTATAATTATGTTTGAGAATTAAAATTAACTTAGAGAAAGAAAAAAAAGAAAAAACGTACAATTTTTTAAATATCTTGTATTTAAAACACGAAAAATATAACGTTCTCTAGAATCAATGTATTATTATACTAACGTTAAAATATAATTTAATTCATCTAAAAAAATAAAAGAGAATCTTCGTTTTGTGAGTGCCCTAGAAACTCCAAAAACTGCTTAGCCGATTTCGCTGTAAATTTTACAATTTATTATCTATCCGGGGATTTACATGTTTAAATAAGAATGCGTCCAAAACGACAAAATATTGGTCACGTAACTGTCTGAGAAGGTCGATATTGACATAGATAATAACAATCGATGTAGACAATATTTCTCGATATATAAAACATTAGATTTAGTAGAAGAAATTTTAGGTTATTTAGTTTAGGTTTTTTTTTTTTTAATGATTTATATAGTAGTGAGATCGGTAAGGTTTGAATTGTTGAAAATATTCCAGCGGGTACTATCGGTTATACGGGACCTCTACTGAAATCCAATTGTTTTTTGCACCCTTTTACTTTTCAAAAATATACATGACACTTAATTTATTGATTGTCATATATATATTTTTATAAGTTGACAAGGTGCGCCTATCCACTTTTAGTAATATATGACAAGTGAACGCGGTAGGACACAAAGCGGGTGATGTGTGGCACCACGCTTAGTTCGCTCACGCAATTACGTTAGCTCTAGGAACTAGTTAGGACTGATCGCTTAACTGTTCCGAGGCTCAGTAACCGTTTGTAGCGGAGACATTCAGTCTTACGCTTTAGGGCGACCGAATTGGGTGGTGGCAGGAGAAATGCCATGCCATGCCATGCACTTGTTCTAGTAGATTTGCATCATTTATATATTACTTTATTATTTACGATATCAATTTAGAAATATAAGATAATAATTGTAAATTTAACGTTAATTAGAGAGGTTAGCGAGTGAAGCGAGCGTAGGTTATGTTGATATTTTTTCACACACGCTACAAAACATCTCATCCTCTGTGGAAAGAATTGCTTGACTGCGGATCCGGAGGTTAAACAAACAAACAAACAAACAAAAAAAGGTTATGTTGATATAGAACACAGCGGGTTGGTCTAGTGGTGAACGAGTTTTCGCAAATTAGCTGATTTCGAAGTCGAGAGTTCTAACGCTCAAATCCTGGTAAAAGCAGTTACTTTTATATGGATTTTAATATTAGATCGCGGATACCGGTGTTCTTTTGGTGGTTTGGTTTCAATTAACCACCCACCGGGTTGGTCTAGTGGTTAACGCGTCTTCCCAAATCAGCTGATTTGGAAGTCGAGTGTTACAGCGTTCAAGTCCTAGTAAAGCCAGTTATTTTTAAACGGATTTGAATATTAGATCGTGGATACCGGTGTTCTTTGGTGGTTGGGTTTCATCAATTAACCACACATCTCAGGAATGGTCGAACTGAGACTGTACAAGACTACATTTCATTTACACTCATACATATCATCCTGATTCATTCTCTGAAGTAATACCTGACGATGATTCTCGGAGGCTAAACACAAAAAAGAAAAAACTTTTCATTGATATGTTTTTTTTTTTTACTTCTTTGTACGAAATAAAGAAAGTATTGTGATCACAAAAAATTTCGGTTTTCTGATTTCCAAGGAAATATCCATTTTTACTAGTTTCGGCGTGACGTACATATGAACGTACCTCGCATAACTCAAAGACGATTGGCCGTAGGATGTTACAACAGTCCTAAATCCAAAATTTCAACATCCTACGACTAATTTTTTTCGAGTTATGCTAGATACATGTACGTACGTACTACGTACAGAAGTCACGCCCAAACTAGTCAAAATGGATTCAGTGATGGTCAAAATGGATATTTCCGTTGAAATCTGAAAACCGAAATTTTTCGTGCAATCACAATACTTCCTTTACTTGGAAGGAAATAAAAAATAAAAAATAAAACATTAGAACTTGATAACAGTAGCTTAACTCACCGGGTTGGTCTAGCGGTGAACGTGTCTTCGCAAATAAACTGATCTCGAAGTCAAGAGTTCTAAGGTTCAAATCCTAGTAAGGATTTTATATGGATTTGAATACTAGATCGCAGATACCGGTGATCTTGGTAGTTGGGTTTCAATTAACCACACATCTCAGGAATGGCCAACCTGAGACTGTACAAGACTACACTTCATTTACATTCATATATATCATCCTGATTCATCCTCTGATGAATCAGGATGATTCCCGGAATCACTTTTTGGATTTCAGTAGGAGTCCCGATTAAATGATAAGTTCTTCCGGGGGTCATAAGAAGAAAGATAGAAAATTAGTAGTGAATTACTATTGTACGATTGTTTTCGTAACGTACAAAAAATGTAAAAAAACGTAAATAATAATATTAATATTTATTATATAGAAGATAAAAATTATATAATTTAAAATATCAATGAGTGCATTATTGACTTGAGAATAAAAACTGCTATGACATCTTATCTATTACAAACATAATATTTTTTATACAATTAACAATAATTTAATATTAAATTTTAAAAAAAATTGTGAAAAAATATTCAGAATTGCAGGACACATTTAAAAAAGAAAAATTTTAAAACATTTTACAAAAAATTTACAAAGGCTGTTGTAGTCAAATTATATTAAAAAATCGTTAATACGTTAAAATATTTTGAACTGTTAAGAAGTAAGAAATAAAGAGACACCATACATTATTTCTGCAGTGATATAATCAAAAAGCACTCAATAAATAAACTTTGGGTAAGCTTCTTAATTAACTGAAAGTTGGCAAATATTAAAGGAAGTGGCCAACCAAACAATCTCGACCTATATAAATAAAAAAAATATTGTAATAAAAAAAGCAAGAATTGCAGGATATAATATTGTTCCTTAATAGTACAAGAAACGTATAACAATTTATATGAGAAACACTTTTAAAAAACATAGTAACTAAAGTAAATTAGAAAGTTAATTCAAGTAAAAGAATTTGAAAATGGCTGTAACACTTGTAAAAAAAAAATACGGTAATATCCTGCCCCATAAACAGAGAAAATTGTCCTATTTCTATCAAGATTCGAAATTCTAAAATAAATTAATCCTGATATATTATACAAATAAAATAGCTAACAGCATTAAAATTGATGAATCTTAGTTAATATACGAGAGGTCATCTTTTAAGTTTTTACAAAAGACCACTAGATGGCGTTATCGATATTGAGATGTGACATTACTGTTATAAAATTTGACTTTTATTATTATTACAACGGTGACAGCTCAGAAATCGTCCGAGTTGTTGGTTTACAGTGAGCGTTAAAAAAAACAGTATTATGAAAAAATGATAAATTTCACGTGAAGGTTTTCGTCGGATGAGAGTTTTTACGATTTTAGTAAGGACTTAACAACAATGCCTCGAATCGCTTCGTTCAACTTTTAGTAATGAATCACCATCAGAAAAGACTATTTACATCCATTTGCAAAATATAAACGTGATCGTACTTCCGTCAGCGATGAATTTTGTGAAGGTTGACTAAAATTGATTTTATTTCAAAAAAAAATCGATGCTGTGCGCAAAACGATTGAAGGAGATCGACATGTGATTTACCGTAAGATAGAGACATTCTTAGACGTATCGAAGACTTCAGTACATTCGATTTTGTATGACCATTTAGCTGTGAAAAAGATCTGTCCCCGATTGATTCCTCATAATTTAACCGAAGCTCAAAAATAGGCTCGTGTCGATTGATGTAAGGAAATACTCAAAAAACTTGACCGAAAAATTCTAAAAATGTACACAACATCGTTAACATCGAAACTTAACTAAAAATCAACTGTTTGGGTGTTCCAAGATGATGAATAGAATCCAACAAAATTGGTTCGTTAACCGCACATCACAGGAATGGTCGATCTGAGACTGTACAAGACTACACTTCATTTATACTCATACATATAATCCTCTGAAGTAATACCTGACGGTGATTCCCGGAGGCTAAACATGAAAAAAAAAGTTGAAAATGATCGTCCAAGAAAATGATTGCTTATTTCTTCGGTTATACTGGACACGTAGAAGCGACTGTTTTAGAGGGTCAAAGAACAGTTAATCCAAAATGGTGTACAATAATTTTTTTGTTGGAAGTCAGTAAAAACTATCACCCAAACTTCCTTTGCAGTAAAATTAGCGTAAAAATCCGTCTGTTTCGCAATATAAAGGGAGTGTACATCAATTTCCTGCCTTAAAATTTTTAGGTAGATTTCATAAGAAATCTATTTCGTCGTAATACAGTAGTTACCTTTAGTTTCTACTATTTTTTTTCAGGTTTCAATAACGCCTGAACAGCGGCTCGCGTATATGCATTGTGGATCTGCAGCACCCCCTATTACCACTCGACATTATCGATAGCATTTAATATAATGTGTCCTTTTTCTTTAATTCTTTCTTTATACTTGTACAATATATAATACATAAGCTTAATATTAGTAGCCACCCCATTTTATGAAAAAAATACAAAAATCTTTGTATGGAACTGTGCGCTTCATACATCCAGCGGTGTGGTGTTTGGCTATTGTGCACATGCGCATATAGGAAGCTGCACGCGATGATGCCAGGAAGAGATAGCACTGTCGCTCCCGCAGTGCCGACGCCGGCGTGCTGGTGGAAGGTAGTTTTTTTTTTACACTGCGTTTGTATGAAACGAACAAGGACGTTCATTCCCTTTTTTAGTTTAGTCGGTGGAAGGAATATGAAAGCGGTTTAGTTGTTTTTTCAGGAACGATCAGAAGATGGCGAAAAGGAATGGTTCTTTGATTGCCAAACATGTCCAAAAACACGTTGAAAGGGCGAAAGAGAAGGTAATTAATAAAAACTAATTATGTATTTATTTCTGTGTACATAGAAATTTAAATTAAGCACTGTAGTGTTTTTAAGGAGACATTTTATTAGTTATCTAATAATACAAAAAAATATTATCTGTATTGATATTTTATTTATTCAGTTACACCGAATACAGTTTTTAAGTACAATTTACTTAAAAACCGTGTACCATATTCTTGTATGTTATATAGTGTAGAATTAGATTACTATCCTGCTTCCTGCTATTTTATTTGATCCCTTGTTATTTTTCGGTTCTTTATTTTACAGAAAACTTTAACCATAGCCTTGAAAAGGCCCAGAAAAATTTTTCTGGAGCAGCACCCGCCACTTATTTTAGCTAAGAGCCCCACTGCCCCCGGGGGTCCAGGAAGCGGAGCCCCAAATGGTTAGTGTATACACACACACACACACACACACACACACACACACACACACACACACACACACACACACACACACACACACACACACACACACACACACACACACACACACACATATATATATATATATATATATAAAAAACATACACATACATAAGTATATAAACATTCATTTATTTTGTACATACTTAAAAAAATTTATTGATTATTTAAATATTAAATAATCGATGTGCTTAATACAGGAAATTTTATCTAAAGATATATAGGTAAATCATACCTGTAGCGTTTAGAAAATTTAGTAGTAACCTCTTATTAGCAGGCTCTTCAGTTCAACAGGACGCAGATAAACAAGACAAACATACAAGTAATGACATTCAAACAGGATACATTACTTTAAATGTATTATTAATTAAAAAAGCGAAAGATAACAGAGATTACACTTTGCATTAAAAAACCACGTACGTATTACACAAAACAAATAAGATATTACACATATTCGTTACACATGAGAATATCAAATAAACTCCGAGGATAATGAAAGGTAAAACGACTACCGCATGCAACTTTTGCATTCGTTCCACGCGTTGACACTCGTGCAAACGTATAAAGACACACGTAAAAAAGAAAGAAAAAAACATTTAAACGTGAGTAGAAGAAGCTAAGGTGGTGCAATTTAAACGATTCACTGCATGTTATGAGGCTTCCTAACAGGATTGTCGTCTGTATTATGCCATGATTTCCAAGGTTTCAACAAAGTAAAACTCATAAAGACCCTAGGGTCTTCACACGTGTACTATCTAAAACACGTGTTTAATTGTAAAATATTTGAAATTTAACTACCTAAATTACAAGGGGTTTGTTAAGTATACGTAATTTACATCTTATATAGATTCAGTAGAATAAATATTTTTTACATTAACACCTGTTCTTTATTTTTATTACCTCGTGCAATATCTATGTAGTGTCAATGAAATTTAAAATCACATTTCACCGGGTAATTAAATATTTATTTTATTGTTTTAAGAGAAAAAGTATTTAAACAATAATCTGATGAAGTCTATAATTATCGTTCAACAGTCTTAAATGTGAGAAGAAAGTTCCTGAAATTCAACGTACAAATATCAACGTTATAACGTCTCTTTTTTACAAATCTGTGTGAATTTCGTCAGATATATACGTATAAATATCTTAATTACTATTTCAGAAACCTCTTTATTAAATATAATACAATATGAGTATGCTCTCACAACAGCAAATAATAGCTAATAAATAAGAGATAAAATGAATGGTCTTAAAAAAGTGTACAACCAGAACTTAATCCGGTAGCAGATATTTATCTGTTAATATTTCTATTAACAGAATTCAGATTAACTTTCAAGGCTCAACTGGTAATTTTATGAACACCAGATCTCAGCTAACCTGGAATTATATAACACAGACTACTGAATAAATCGGTTACATTTTTTTAAATTTTAGACAGATTTCATAAGAAAGCTATCTATTGTAATAGGTACCATAATTCGACTTCCGGAAAATTTCGACAAATTTTCGCGTTTCACAATTCCCAAACCCCAAAACCACTGTCAGTTCAAAAGTTTATATATATATATATATATATATATATATATTGCACTTTTTTGTAGACACGATACCTGCTGTAATTTTGCGCCAATCACTTTCAAATTGATACATAAAATATAACGACTCTAAATCTCGGTCGACTTCGTTAATGAGCAAAATCAGACCATGGATGTGAAAATGATGGGGTTTTTTCGAAAAAAAAAATAGCTAAAAATTTCTTATTAAGTAAAATATCGAATTCGTTTAAAGTTTCTACTATTTCTTTGGATAAGAGCCTAAAATTTATCTAAAGTTTTTTGATATCACAAACCATTGGCCCAGAGAGAGGAAAAAAATGCGGATTCGAAAACAAAAAAAAAACGTAGATCCTTTAATAAGTACAGTATCGAATCGATTTCAAGTGGTCGGTAGTCCTCTTAAACATTACTTACAAATTTTGTCTTAAACAATTTTTGATATGACCAACCCTGAGGGTAAGGGATGATATTAAAATGTTGCTGGAATTGTAAGAAGATGGGGCTTATCATATGGTAAACATAGTAAATTTTTTCACATGCAACCATTGCATGGAACATGCAACCACATGCAACCATTGTATTGGGTAAATTTGAAGTTTTTCTTAACTTTAAGGCGGAAATATTTTTTATTCCCTATTTAGCACCGGTGAAATCTACCTCCGCCTTTCGGCGTGCCGAACGGGATTTTTTTTGTTCTGAAACTATGTCTTATTCAGTTAGCTTATAATATAATTAATATAAATATAAATAATATATAAATTATTATATATATATATATTTAAATTTAAATAAATTAAGACATTTTGAGTTTTTTAGGGTTATGAAGTTGTCAACTTTTCTCAAACAGTAAAAGTTTACTAATATCTTAATTAAAATACTTAAATTTCTATGTGGTAGAATTTTAGAGCTAGTGTGGACTGTATTTTTTTGAATAGATGGTAGATGATGAAATGAAGCAACGCTATGTTCTTCTTGAATCGTTATATTTAATTTCTTGTCACCCTTGATATTTTAATTGAATTACAATAGTTATATTACACTTAAGAATGTATGACACTTTAGTCATAATTGAACTTGAACATTGTCCCCTTGGACTGAAATGAAAACACAACCGCGCTGTGCGGGATCTTGACATAGAATATAACTACCACTAATTGTCCATCCGGACGAAATGAAAAATGCGACCGCACTGGGCAGGATTTTAACGGAGAATATTAGTACGGCTTCACTTTCCGGTTAGCGTTAGCACCCACTAGATCGCAGCACCGGACGGCTCGACGTGGAACTGAACACTATGATAATAAACAAATAATATATTCAATTCAGTTTTCGTCATTTCTATTGCTAGAAATCCGTAGTGCTGTAAGTATTAAGAGGTACAACGTGATGCTCAATTTTGTTTTTTATTATGCAGGTTAAGCAATATAAAACCGAACCCATAATGAAACCGCTACCCAACACTATTTATGAAAGAGTCTCACACAACCTGCGCGACTAGTGGATGTATATGTTACAACTGATTGTGTTGCTGCCGTTTGTCAGGTGGTTACGAGTCACTGCGGTATATTTTTTGTTGCAGTGTGGTACTGTGAGTACAGTTGTGTGTTTGTGTAAAATGCCTTATTCAATCCAGGAGAGGATAGCTATAGTTGAGGCCTATATTCATTCTGAATCGTTTACGTATTCGTACAAAAATTTTGTAATGCCTATATCACAGTGAAGATTAGCATAAACGATTTAGTTAAAAAATGGCGTACAACATGTTCGGTTTCTAATGCGAAACGAAATAGGCAACCTTCCGTTAGGACTCGACAGGCCACTACCGATATTGAAAGAATTACTGCCAGTGAAAAAAAAATCACTACGCAAGTTATCCCGAAAATTTCGCGTTAAATACACATCTTGTTGTAAAAACTCTTCAGGAATTAAAGTTGAACCTGTATCGCGTTACAACTGTGTAACAACTGAAGGAGGCAGGCAAACCGAAACGACTTGGTTATTGCAACTGTCTTCTCGAAAATATTGTTGGTAGACAGATAGACCCGATATCGTATTTCATATCAGACGAAGCACGGTTTCGTTTATCCGGTAATGTTAATTCGCAGAACGTAAGGTATTGGATGGCGAAGAATCCTCATAAAATATTCGAGCGTCTACTTCACGATGAGAAAATTGAAATTTGGTGTGCCATTTCCGGTAATCGTATAGTAGGACCAATATTTTTTGACTGGTCTGTCAATATACAAGTACACCTCACATTTTTCGAAGAATTCTATGCACAATTAACTGATAATGAAAAAAAATACAGCTTCTTCCAACAAGATGGGCAACGTATCACACATCAAACGTTTAATTGAATCGCGTTCATGCGGTTTACACAAATAAACGAGCTGTCAGCAGAGAATGGTGGTCTCCACGTTCCCCATAGTTGTCTACTTGCGATTTTTTTCTTGGGGCTACATAAGGGAGAGAGTTTATGCATCTATCCCCACAATATCGATGAACTGATTGATGAAATTCAACGAGAAATCAACGCAATTTACAACAACGTTTTGCGTCAGACGACTCTGAATATGATCAATCTAGCACAAATGTGTATCGATCCAGGGTGGTCATTTTGACTAATAAATCTTTTATAACAATAAGGTAAATAAATGCAACATTTAAATTACGTTTTATGTTTTTCTCATTTAATTTATCCGTATCATTTATAAAATTTCATTCAAACACAACCTACCGATTCTGCAGCGGTTCCGTTATGGATTCAGTGTTATGTTGCTCACCTGTGTTATCTAATTCCCAATAATTTAGTTTAACCGTATCCGTTACATGTTTTATATAGTTTTTCCATTCCTGCTGGCCTGTTTTACGGATGGCTTTTAAGCATAAATTTTTAATATCAGAGTTTTTAAAAGCAGTATTTTTAAAATATCTGATGCTACGTAATTTTTGATTTGTCCCCAAATTACCAACCCTGAAATGAACATTTCTGTGTTGTTTAAAATATATTTATTGTTTAAATTTATCAATTCGTTAAATTCAAAATAAATGACTAAAGACCGGATTATGTGTAACATAAAATGCTTAAAATATGCATGAAAAGTGTCAAAATATGCAACTTTAAATAATAAAAAAATTGTAATTTTTAGTTTTTTTATTTAAAAATCAGCATACAGTTAGTAAGTAGTTGAATAACATATCAATAAATTCCATAATTAACAATTATTTAACATTTTGTTACTTTTGTAAACATTAACATAATCAGAGGTACTGTTCCGAGACTGCTAAGTGCGCTCTAAGAGCCGTGCGGCTAATAGGTTTGGCCGGCTACAACGTAAGATCTCATTTATTAACAAGGTACCCTACCGAAAAGTATTATAAATATAGCGAAGATATGCTTCATTACTAAATTTTAAGGAAAATATGCAATAACCGGTGAGAATGGGCTTAATATGCAAATGCATATAATCCGGTCTCTATAAATGACTTCAGTCGAGTTAATGTATTATAATCTCGAAGCTTATCGCTAGAGTGTCCCCAGAGAAAATCCTGTGTTTTGAGTATTCCACATTAACAAGTATTATTTAGATTTATTTGTAATAAAAATTTTTTATTTTGATAATTTTTATTAATTTAGTATTATTATTTATTATAATTAATTTTTGTTACATTTAGTGAAGCAAATAAAAACAGGCAAAAAATTATCAGCTTGTGTTACTGTTCGCAAGAGTATTACCGGGTTAATTATCTGCAATAACTCTATTGTTTGTCAAAAGATTTTTACAAATGAGGTATTATTTTGTCCAAAATAAAATATTTAATAAATTTTGATAATCAAAAAGATATTGAACATTAAAAAAAATAAGATTGCCGCCATTTAAAAATTTTTAAGGGTACGTTTACAATTTTTTTTATTTTGTAGAATAAAACACTAATCTTAGATTTTCCAAATTTAATTAATGTAAATTTACACATTCCTGAGAAATAATTTTTTTATTGCAAAATCACAAAATGGCGTCCAGAAGGAAAATAAAGTAAAACAGGACTTATGTCGATATGAAATTTTTACTCATTTTGGTGCCTGAATCAGTACCTTAAGTTCGGGGAATACGTCCCAGAACACTCTGTATATCGTGTAATAAATATATCTTAACACTAACTGTTTAGTGTAAAAAATAAAATTAAAAAAAATTCAGATATTAAAAATACAATTTCAATATATTTTGATCCTTTTATTTTACTTATATTCATACATTTTCTTTTTTTTTTTAATTTTATGATAGTATGACGTTTGGATCAATTTCATCGTAACAAATTGATCTGACAGTTTTCATTTTTAGATATAACAAAAGGATTGACTAGATAACCATATCTTGAACGCTGTCATAACTAATCCGTAATTCCTATGTGAAAATTCATAATTTTTTTTAAGAAAATAATTTTATATTTTGCCCTAACGGTTTAATATCCATCCGTATTTATTTATATAAATAGATGTAACTAAAACGTATTCCTTATTAAAAAAACCTTTCCTTGCAAAATTATAAAACAGTAAAGAAAATTCATAATAAAAAGACAAAGGTTTGTTATTATTTTACCATCAACGGTTTACTGATTTTAAAAATCATACTCTCCGTTACCTGGAAAACCTAAAAGCTTTTAAATGAATTCAATAAAAAAAATCTCTAAATTTAATCACTTAAAAAAAATCAAGAACAGAAATGAAATTTATCGAAGAAATATGCATCAAAATTGGATCAAACGGACGGTTGCCTAATTTGATTTCCATTTGAAAGTGAACCTGTTGTACGCCATTTTTTAACTAAATCGTGTATGCTACTCTTGACGAGGGTTTTGGAAAGTTGGTACCACGCTACGACAAATCTCTAAATCGGAGTGGCGACTATGTAGAGAAATAACCTAACTATGTAAGTACTTGTTACAAATAAAAAATTTTTTATTTTCACTGTGGTTTTAATTTCGTGACCGATCGGACCTTGAAAAAAAAATAACCGTGGTAAAAAGGAAGTGGTAGTTTTTGGAATAAAAACATTTTTTAAACTATTTGTTTCCACCTGTTTTTCATGATTTATGTGGAGTTACAAGTTCAAAATATCTAATTATCTATCCACCAATTTGTGATTTCTTTCCAGTTTACCCGAATTTATTAAAACCTACAAAATACATTCAACTGAATCTAATACATTAAATTTAATTTATGATTAAAAAAATATATATATATATATAATTTTTTCCTCATTTAATAAGAAACAGTTATTTCCTTATCTTAGAAAATATGGCCTAAATGGTGGGGTGTGTGAATACCCCCACCCTTTAGGCCATTTATCACGCATATGAAAGAATTAGCAAAAACATCGAATTTTTAATTTGAAGCAATGCCTTTCACATAATCTTACATATCACCATAAAATCCATTCTGAGATACCGTCCTAAGATTATTTTTTACCTTTTAGTACTTTAATTTAAGAGTTGTTCTAAAAAAAAAAAAAAATTATATATTTTTACTACCTTATATAAAGTAAAGGAAGTATTGTTATCGAGAATAATTTCGGTTTTCAGATTTCATCGGAAATATCCATTTTGACCATCCCTGAATCCATTTTCACTAGTTTTGGCGTTACATCTGTACGTATGTATCTCGCATAACTCTAAAACTATTAGCCGTAGAATGTTAAAAGTTTGGATTCAGAACTGTTATAACATCTAGTTTTGCACCTCCCCTTTTGATTACAATCGACTGAACCAAAAGTGTCCAAAAAAGCCCAAAATCCAAAACATTTTGATTTTGGATTTCTTAATTTTAGTAATAAGCCCTCATTGAGATTTTTTTCAACGATATATCATAAGTGACACTTATTTTCATTGGTTCCAGAGTTATAGCCAAATAAAATTTTAATTAATGAAATATTTGGATATTTGGGAAGGCATATTGGTTCGAATCGGATTTCATCCCCCCTTTTTTAATTCTTTTTTTTAATTTAAATATACTGATTTATTAATTTTTATTAATTTCTGATTGTAAAAAAAATTACAATAAATAATAATTCAATAACTATAAAATAAAAAATAAAAAACATGAGACGTTATTAATGAAAAAAAGTTATATACTTTTCACTTTTTTAAAAAATGTGTATATGTAATTTAAGAGGCGTTGTCTGTTGTCTAAATCGCATTTTTTATTTAATGTTTGACACTTATTATGCGTATAAATATTTCCTAACTTTAAATAAAACGTTTTTTTTTTTTACGATTAACTGTTTTTATATTTTCTTAATGATTTTAAGATTTTCAAAAATTATTTTTTTATTACTTAATTAAAAATGTTTTTATTTTACATTTCAAATAATTTTCTTTTGCTTACACAGAATTAATATTACAAAAAAAAAAAAAAAAAAATGCAACAATAAAATCATATATAATAAATATTGTAAAAACTTATAATTTACTTCTTAATTTATTATAATTAATTGTATTTAATTTTTATCGGTGCAATCCATCAATGTCATTGAATAAAGGTAAAAAAAGATGTTATTCCTGAAAAAATACAGCTTGGCGCTAATCGAGATTTGAATAATTATGATTAGCTTTTACGAACTCCTATTCAACATTTCATTAATAATTTAAAAAATTTTTTTTATCGATTATATTATAATATTTACTGGCCTCAAATGAATTCTAACATAAAGATGTAAAAATAATTTCATAAAATTTAATTTGTAGGAACAAGAACATATTTTAAAAAACTTATGTTCGATTGGGAATTCCATCCAGCAATAGCACGAACAGTCTTATTTTACTAGATATCTGTTAAGTTTAGAAGGTTGCGTAGATAAGAAATTATTAACTGAAAATTGATCAATCAGTTTTTTATGAAGAAATATTTAGCACATTTACGAGGACCATGCGTGGAGTTCGGAGATGAAAGAACGTAGATTTTGGAATAAGCTTATTACAACTAATCGATGATGAAATACCAGCCGATGAATTCTACATTCGCAGATAACTGAAATCATTTAAAAATAAATATATCGTGTAAACATGACATATATAATTTAAATTAAATGTCGTATAATTTTAATTACTAACCGCACCGTTGCATGTTCGTTTTTATCTGATACAGAATTTAACCGCTAAAGCTAAAATATGCTTTCATTATAAACAACTTACATCGACAATAGAAAATATTAACATGAATTAATAGAACAGTATTAATCAATATACTTATTAACCTCAATTCCAGGTAAACTAATAGATAGCAATTACTGTAAGGTTATATTCATGTACCAGCCACCTATCTATCATACATATATATATTATAAATGAGAATAAATATCATATTAATTTCTCACAAGTTTCTCATTAATTTTCTTTATAACTAACCGGCCTGTCTAGACAGAACCTGGACCCTCAGGGCTCAGGCGAACCTCAGAGCCAACTCGGGGGCTCCTCGGAGCCTATCCCAGAGCCGCAGAGCTCGCTTCAATCGCCATTCTCGTCTACCCAGGGGGCTCCGTCCCCTGGAACCCCGTACCGTTAGTTATGCTCATGATTGTCAGAATAATACTTATAAATAAAAATTAGATATTCAGGCTTTATAGAAAACCCGAAAAGAAACTAAATTACAAAATACAGAATAGTAAATATGATAACTAAAGCGCAAGCGCGTGCGCGCCCACCTACACACACCTTTAGAGACGAAAAATTCATAACTTATTTCTTTGCCACGAGGACAGAAATATAATAATGAAGTAAAAGGATCATCTATTTTTCCCTAAATGAATATCTTTAATTTATAATTCACCCTCCTTGGGGGATAAAGAAATAATGGATGTTTTTAATATTTTAACCTTCAAGGGATCTAGAGCCTTGATCGATGGCTTAAAACCTTCAATGGTATCATACGAATGTATCCTGCAAATTTGAAAGCGATCAATCGGTTGATTGTTCGAGAATTCTCGAAATGAAATATATCTGAAAACGATTCTGAGTTATGCCAAAAAATATGGGTAAACATTTGGTTGCGACTGATCGAGAAGTTTTTTATCTCGAATAAACCCTCTTCTTCTTTATATAACAGTATAGATAGATAGATATAAATTATTTAATATTATATTTAACGTAAATTTAATTCTATTATTTTTGTATTATTACTCATTCGACTGATTCGAATCATCCAGTTCAATCTAGCTCACATAGTGATAGAGACTCACACTTCACAGTTCATTAATTCAACTCAATAAAGTTTGTGCTTCAACCAGCAAATCTAACTACATATATTTTAGATATATTTCGAGATGAAATATATCTAAAAACCTTCTCAATTATGCCAAGAAACACGGGTAGAAATTCGGTTGCGACTGACGGAGTATTTTTTTTATTTTATTTATCCCGAACATACAAAAATCCTTTTTGTTTTTTATAATACTCTAGATATAGACTTTTTAAATTCCAAAGTAATGATGTTCATTTTCAAACATAAAATTGTAACTTCAGATTTTAGAAGGTCCTGTAAGCGTCCTTTATGCACAGGTATCTTGCTGTAATACCGGGAATTAGGTGAAGAAACGAAGCGGGAATCCTTAAAAAATTTTAACAATGCAATAACACTAATATTATTATTTGAATCTCCTATACATTTAATAGTAGATTAATAAAATAAAAAGATAAAAGAAATTTTTAATTCAAGGTAATGAAATAATAAAATATTACTTATTACCGTGATTAAAACGCGTATTTTCTTTTAGATATTATCCTATTGTAGGTAGGGTCATCGTCACAACGCCCCCCATCAGGCTCCAGACATTAAATTATTCTAACAATGCAGCTGTGAATCAAGATTCAATTATAAATGTGCGTCGCGTACAAAGGGAGGAAACAAAGATTATGCCAACCTGTGGTATAGAATAATCCTTGCTTATAAATGAAGTAAAAGTTATAAGTTTCCATTCAAGGATTTCAATAACAAACATACTATAGTTATAACAAAACAGAAGCTTAATTCAACTGTACGTTGATTGTATATAAAAACAAAAACTGGAAGTTGTTAGAAATAAATAATTTATTACACTATTAATCGTATCTCATTCCAGTCCTATTTTCAACCTTTCAATACTACAATAATATACACGTTTTATCCAAATTTGGAATAAAGCCCTGTATAAACTGCATGAGAATTTTAATTCAATTATAGAAACCAAAATAATTTCCTAAATAGTTTTTTATAGAAAAACTAAAATATCTTAGGAAAAAAGTATAAATTATTTACAGATTAAATATGATAATGTAGCTGAACGATAAAATAATATATAGTATAGATACCATCATAAATCCAAATTCTAAGAACCTTTTTTTTTTAATACTATTCATTTATTAATAAATAATTAAATATATATTTTAAAACTAGTTAAATAAAAATTTACTGTATGACATATGAACATTAAATTTTACAATTAAAAACGTTTAATTACAGGCATTACTAGTATTTAAATTCAAACAATCTTTTTAACTGATATTTATAAGTATAGTTTTATACTGACATAAATTAAATCGTTATACAGATTTTATTGTTTAAAGAGAAATATTAATTATTTTCATTTCAGAATAAATGGTAACAATAAAAAACGTCATTAGCCCATCACATAAAATATTAATAATTTGATTTGATTTAAGCTATTATACAGGATTTAATAGCTCGGAAAGATAAAAGGAAAAAAGCTCAAAGTTATTGTACGTTAAACATAAATAATCTGATATGGGCACCACATGACTTCCTTGAACGTCTATGAAATTATACAGGGCGTTTCATAATGTTCTTCGGAGTTTCGAAAATTCATTAACAAAAAACTATTTCACTCATAAGAATAAAACAAGTACTGTACAAAAGAGTACTTCAAATAGTTTTTTCCACATACTCTAAGCAGTTAGTAAACCATTTGCTGGCTAGGCGTCGACAGTAGAGAAAATGGCTGCCACGGGAAGCGAGAAGTCGTTTTGTGCGTTAGAATTTCACTTGTCAAAGTCAATAATTTCTGTGCAACGTGCGTTTCGGTTGAAATTTCATAAGGAGCCACCAAGTGACAATTCAATTCGTGCATGGTATAAAAAATTCAGTGAAACCGGTCGCTTGTGTAAGCGAAAATCAAATGGTCGTTCATCAACCTCAGAAGTCAATATCGAACGTGTGCGTGCAAGTTTCATTTGCAGCCCGTCAAAATCGACTGCGGCTGCAGGCAGAGAATTAGGGATTCCGAAAACAACAGTGTGGAGAGTTCTCCGTAAACGTTTATTATGCAAACCGTACCATCTTCAATTAATCCAGCGTCCTTTCTGATGGAGATAAAATACGTAGGTTTGATTTTTGTTTACAGTTACAGGAAAAGATGTTGTTAGATGAAGGTTTTGTAAACAAGATAATTTTCAGCGATGAAGCTACTTTCCGTACTAGCGGCAAAGTAAACCGTCATAAGCGAGTTTGGGGAACTGAAAACCCACACGCTTAATGTGGAACACATTCGGGATTCTCCGAAAGTAAACTTTTTTTGTGCGACCTCTCGTGAGGCAGTGTATGGGCCGTTCTTTTTTATGGAAACGACAATAATACCTGGAAATGTTACAATTATGGCTTATGCCTCAGCTAATCAACGAATTCATTTTCCAGCAAGATGGTTGTCCTGGCATTTTCATAACGAGGTTCGACACAACACCTTAACACAACATTACCTCGACCCTGGATAGGACGTGCTTCTCAAGAAGACCAACACATTATTCTGTGGCCACCAAGATCACCAGACCTCACGCCATGTGATTTCTTTCTCTGGGGTTACGTGAAAGATAAGGTGTTTATCCCACCGATGCCTCACGATATCGCTGAGCTAAAGGATCGCATAATCAATTCAATCAACTCTATCGAAAATGACATGTTAGAACGAGTTCGGCAAGAGCTAGACTTTCGTGTTCATGTGTGCCGTGTCACCAGAGGAGCACATATTGAACATTTATAGATTTTAACAAAAACTGTTTTGAGTCCCTGCATCACCTCGCACAACTTTCATTTAGGTAAGTGAAATACTTTTTTTGTACTGAATTTTTGTTAACTCCTAAGAACATTAAGAAACGCCTGTATATACACATGTTTTGCTGCACTTCATTTAAACTTATTTTATTTGAAAGTGAGATACGATCCTCCAATTCTTTAATAAAATGGATAGTTACATAATTGCTAAAATATTAGTTTTTTAACATCAAATATTTATACAATTATTAATTCAACAATCTTACCTGAAATATTAGGTTAGAGTAAAAGTCCCTTGATTACTCTTTAAATAAATTGTTTACCAAATAATCCAATAATAAAAACTGATTATTCTACACCGTAAGGTCAAAATTAGTATTTGTAACCGGTATACAGGAGTTCACTAAACAGATAGTTTATTCCGTTAATTATTATCAACTTTTATTTATATGACACACCAGAAATCTGAAGTAAACACCAGAAATCGTGTGCATATTACGCACACGTGAAATCCCGATCTAAGCAACGTATTGATACAAATAAATATCGAAATTTAAGGGTTTTGATCTAGCTTTAATGACAAATTGTGAGGTTTAATGTAACGTTGTAGTTTTTGGCTTTTATTCATTTTTTGCCGAGGTATGGAAATCTTTAAAGATTGAGACTGAAACATGTATCCCCCGCTCTCAGCTTACCCAAGATCATGTATACTTCCAAATATGATTAAATGTGCGTTTTAATTGCTCTCACTTAAAATGTAAGTTTCGACTCGGAAGAAATAGTATACGCCATATTTAAAAACAAAAACTGCAAATGCTGTTTTTAAGTGCGCATCTTAAAAATACCAATTGTTATTAACAGATGGTAAGTTTAAAAATTTTAGGGGCCGCTATAAAATTTTTGATTTTCAATATGGACAGTGGGCAAAAAACTTTGAGAATCAATGATGCCAGGAAAATTCTTAAAGCATTTTCAATTTTCAAACAGACAATTTTATTACAGGATTTCTACTTCCAGACAGGCAAATTGGTACATGTACCTATAATTAGCTTTAGTTAATTATTAAAAATCATATTTTGATACAAACACAATTAATATTCCGAGTAACAGCATGACATGGTTTTGCTATTAGGGTTAAAATTTATGCTACATCGACAGAAATCAAGCAGCTAGACAGAAAAAAAACACACACACACACACATACACACAAACACACACACACACATACACACACACAGAGAGAGAGAGAGAGAGAAAGCACGTTGAATTTATAAAATTCTGTTACGTAAAAAGTTACGTGTGTTTATAATTCAAGAGTTGAGCCAACTTGATTCAGGTTACTGTCATTGGGTAACATTAATGTTTTATTTTTATCTCGATCATGAAAAATGTTTTTAATTTTATAAAACAAATGTTTCCATTATTATAATTTTTTTTATTGTTTTATTAACGTTTTCCTTTCATGAAACAATAAATAGGCTCTTTAATAATTCTTTAGCGTCCACAGTTAAAATTTAAACTTATATTCATTTATAAATGTGTTAAAAAACAATAATATGTTAAAACATGTGTTAAAAAAAATCTGATGTGGACACCACATGACTTCCTTGTATCCCTATTAAATTACATATACACATTTTTGCTGCACTTCATTTAAACTTATTTCATTTGAAAGTGAGATATGATCATCCATTTCTTTAATAAAAGTGGACAGTTACATAACTGCTAAAATATTACTTTTTAATAACATAAAATATTTATACAATTATTAATTCAACAATCTTGCCTGAAATATTAAGTTAAAGTAAAAGATCCTTTATTACTCTTTAAATAAATGATGTCTTATATCTAATACTATGTTTTTTAAAATAATTATTATGATGTAAACATCAACAAAATGAAAACAAAAACGAAAAAGGAGGTTACTAAATTTTATAGCAATATTTATTATCAAGTAAACTGAAACAAATATATAACAAATAAAGATATATATATATATATATATATATATATATATATATAAAATTATGTAATTATACAGGAGAAACGGAGACCAATTAAGTGTTACATATTTTCACGCATATCAATTTAATTATATATATATATATATATATATATATATATATATACTAGCGGACCTGACAGACGTTATCCTGACGTGGCATTGTTCTGTAATAAATGCACAACACATAAATATAAGTAACTTATTTAAGTTAAAATTACCAGGAATATGGACGAATTTCATTAATATGACTATTAGTTATGACTATTTTCAATTTGTGATTGTTGTATCATTAACCATACTACACATAATTAATCAATAAACCCATTACAATAATATATTTATTTTCACTAAATATTGAGATGTCTGATGAAAATTGAATTAAAAAATCGACACGTCGTAAAATTAATAATTAGGGTAATTAATACATTTTCATCCACATTACTGTTAATTTTCACTTAAGATCATTCTAAAAAAGTACCTCCTACATTTTTTTTTTTTTATTTAATAATTTTGAAGTTTCATAATCATGTTATAGCTTAATTAACCAATTAATAAAAAAATTAAAGCACTGTAAAAAAAAGCAACGTAGTTAAAATTTTAGTAGAAATTTTTATCATTTTTTTTATTTTAACATCTATTTTACCAAGTTTTAGATAAGTTTAAATAAAAAACAATTTTTGAAAATCTTTTATAAAATTAATCAGCTATAAAAATTATAATTTCAATTTTTTAAATATACTTTAAACTATAATAATTATTATAAGTAAATTTTAATTTTAGTTTTAACATTTATTTTACAAACTTACATTTTTATTTTCAAAGAATCGTCAAAACTTCATAAGTTGCATAGAATCAAATGAGAACTGACAATTTAAATTTATAGGTTAAGTTGATTGTTACTGAATGCACTTGTATACATCATTAAAATTCAAAAAAAAATCATGTAAAATATTCACTTCAATACTGCACCTTACAAATTTGCACAATGCATATTTTTTAATTACACTTTAAAACGTTGCAAACGTTTGCTTTAAAACGTTAAAATTGCAAAATAATTAGTAATGTTTGCTTCACCACAATTATATAGGCTTTAAAAACACCTAAGTGAGAACGTGTCGGATCAAAAACCATGCACACATGGTTTCATATACATACATTTTTTTAACTTTTTTTTAATTTATTTATAAATATTGATTTATAAATAATTTTTAACCTCTTTTGTAAAAATTTTTGAATTAAACTGAAAAGTACGTAAAATTTTATTTCACTAATAACTTCTGATTTTTTTAATATATTATTATTGGATTATTATTTATCGTTAGCTATTATTCTTTACAATCAGAGGTTAATAATTATTAATAAATCAATATATTTAAATTTAAAAACATATGTGTATGAAGTCAGATTCGAACCGATATGCCTTCCCCTAATATTTATTTAATAATATTTAAAAACCAAATATTTTATCAATTAAAATTTTATTTGGCTATGACTCTAGAACCAATGGTAAATACCACTTATGATATATCGTTGAAAAGCTCTAAATGAGGACTTTTCCTTAACTGCAGTTAAGGAAAAGTCCAAAATCCAAATTTTTTGGATTTTGGGATTTTTTGGACACTTTTGGTCCAGTCGATTGTAATCAAAAGGGGAGCTGCACAATTAGATGTTGCAACAATCCTAAATATAAAATTTAAACATTCTACGGGTAATCATTTTTGAGTTATGCGATATTCTTACGAACGTATATACAGACGTCACGCCGAAACTAATCAAAATGGATTCAGGGATGGTTAAAATGGATATTTCTGTTGAAATCTGAAAATCAAAATTTTTCGCGATTACAATATTTCCTTTAATTCGTACAAGGAAGAAAAAATAGGATTTTTTACTCCAATTTATTGGTTTTCACTCATATTTCTAAAAAAAAAACTACAGCAGATACAGTTCTGAGACCTAATTTATTCGATTTTTCAAGACAAAAACCGTAAAAAAAATCACCACTAATTACTTTCGTTAATTAACATCCAAAAATGTTCAGTACGACCTCGTTTCACCAGGGTAGCTGAAATCCGAGTGAAATATATTTTATTCATTCGATTGATTCGAATCAATCAGTATAATCCAGCTCACACAGTGATAGAGACTCACAGTTCATTAATTCAATTCATTAAAGTTTGTGCTTCATCCGGTAAATCTCCACTAGTAGATATATATATATATATTTTCGGGATGAAATATATCTAAAAACATTCTAAATTATGACACGAAACATAGGTTAACTCGCAAACGAAGCACTTTAGGACGTATGTTTGCATGAACTTTTTCCATTATTTTCACAAATACAATACGTTATGAAAATCTCGGGACAACTTCGTGATACATTTTGTGTACATAACTTCGACAATTAATTTTTAATGCCATGCCTAACCGGTATTCGAACCTACGATCTCCTTATGAAAAACTGACATGCCACCACTCCGTCAGGGAGATTGGCATATTTTATAATATTGTAACAAGACCGGTACAGCGGACCTGGGTAACGGATTTCTGCCAATTAAGAAGAAAGTAGTAGAAAATATAATAATGGGAGAAATCCAATCCAGAAAGGGGCTAAAAGAAACTCTTTTAGTAAAGGTAACGGGTTCGTTTAACGAACGTCTCTTGTAATAATGCCCACTGACAAATTAAACAGATGTTCATTCCATGAGAAGAGTTACCAGACCACGGGTAGGAATGTATGGGAACGAAAGAGCTCCATCGATCGTCCTCACGCTTCGAGTTGGGTCCAGTCCGGCAGGTAGAACGGCCCCTCCTCTCTTTATCTGTTTAGCCTCTGGAAAACCTCCGGAAGATATTACTTCAGAGGATGAGTGAGGATGATATGTATGAATGTAAATGAAGTGTAGTCTTGTTCGGTCTCAGGTTAACCATTCCTAAGATGTCTGGTTAATTGAAACCCATCCACCAAAGAACACCAGTATCCACTATCTAGTATTCAAATCCGGATTAAATTTAACTGCCTTTTCTAGGATTTAAACCTTAGAAAATGAAATCAGCTGATTTAGATAAAAGGCTAGGAATAAATACTCCGAGGAAGACCAGTTAAAAGTTAGTTCAGCGAAGAGAGTCTGCGAGATGAGTGTGCAGATGTGTCTGCGGTGTGAGTTCTGCGAATCAGTCCACGAGACGTTAGTCAACTACAGTATTCTCCGGGAGGTCAGTCAAGGAACGAATTTCGAGTGCCTATTCAATGCAACTAAGGTAACGTCTCAAGAAAGGGTTCGGTGAGTTAATGTTAATACTATAAGTGAAAGAGATAATGTACTACATTTCATTCATAAACTGTTAGGGTAGTTTTATTTGTGAACAGCAAAGGTATTTGCAGTTAAATAACTTTATACTTGTTTTATCTATTGTTGTTAATACAAGACTAGTGGTTAAAAGTATTAAGATTAGCGGTCGTGCTGATGTCTTTTGTCAACGGGACTGAATTTTGGTTTTCATTATTTGAAAAATAATAAATACTGACGATTACTTTAAATTCTCTTTTGTATTAATCACTGTTTATTATTATTATTATTGTGATTATTATAATTTTTTTTATTATTGTCGTTTAGTATTATTATTACTATTATTGTCATTATTATTATTATTATTATTAATGATTTGTCTTGTTTTACTTATGTTTTTAAACCAATAAATTGTAATTATATAAACACTTTCATTTGTCAATCTCTCATATCCTGAACGAGCCGCGAACACGCGACAATGTAGTATAGATCTGACGAACTAATTCTAATATATTATGATTTCTTTTTATTAGTTTCACGAAAAGATACGAGTTATATTTTGTATAATGATTGGGTTTGTTTATAAATTTATGATTTTTATAATTTTTGGAATAAATTAAATAAATCATAGTTTTAAAATATATTCGCGTAATTGAGAAGAATAATTTGAAAATCGGTAAAACATTTAAAGATGCAATGTTACTAACATAAAAAAATTTACATACAAGTTTGTCAACAAAAATTTTTTTTTTCAGCAATATGGTAAAAAGTTAATGAATGCAAAATTTCCCGCTCTCTAAACCAACAGGCTTCTACATTACGACTTAGATATTTAATTTAAAGTTTATTTTTTGAGTTTCTAAACTTTCTATTCAAGAAATTTATTCTTTAAAAACGAAAATCGTAGAACTTTATATTTACGTATAAGTTCTAGAATCACAGTACCAGTTAATTAAATACGTTATATAAAATTCAGTGAGAAAGTAAAACGTTATATTTCTCAGACTAACCTAAATTAGATACTAAGTAAAGAAAAAAATAACACTGAACATAAAGTAATTATCGGAAGATTTCAATAATAATAATAATAATAATAATAAAAACAACACCAACAATCAGTAATGTTAATAACGCAATAATAATAATTAGTTTCATTTAAAAAGCCTGTGATTAAAATTAATAGCTAGAGAATAAAAACAACAGTTTCTTTTGTAAAAGTATATGAACACATAACATACATTCTATTTTATTAAATACGTTTTAAAAGACTATCGCTTAAGAATTTTACTTAACAAAGTAAAAGCAATCAAAATATATTTATTGAATTTTTTAAATACTAATGTGAACTGAACATTTGTTTCAGGTAAATTTATTAATACAACACGGATGAATTTAAATCAGCTAACTAGATTTTTCCTTGAAAATACATTCACCATCAGTAAAGTATTTTATTGACTAAGTACAATTTTACAGCATTCTACATACTATGTCACATATGTGTAAGTTAATAGAAACTTGTTTAAATATACTATTCTGCATTTTAGTTTAAAACAAGTTTCAATAGAAAACGATAAATGTATTAAAAAAGAGGGTACTTACATATTAACGCCACCGCAGCTACAGCTTAAAAACAAAGTAGTCAATCGGATTTCGGTGGAAAATGGGCTGATATAGAGTTTAACATACATTCAAAACAGTCCATTTATTTTTTTTATAAATATAATTTAACCAAACTTAACCTACGCTCGCTTCGCTCGCTAACCTTGACTAATTAACACAGTAATTTATTAATGGTGAGTTAATAAATTAATAAATAAAATGTACATTATAGAAAAATTATCGTAAAGTTATTTAATCTAGGTAGACTCCTTGCACTATGTTTGAATCTTAAGCCATTATATAATACTCGGTAACAGAATCCTAGATATTTTAGGGGTATTTTGAAAAATTTATGTTCATTATAATCATAAATCTTACATGGTTTGAATCATCACAATCTGTAATTTAAAAAACATAATTTTATTGTACTTAACGAAAAAGTTACAATAGCTTGAATTTGATGAAAGATTGCCCGAAAAAAATTGTAACAATGTTTATATGATATTTGTTCTCACATAATGTTTTAAAATGTATTTTATATATATATATATATATATATAAAACGTTGTGATAAATTGCTTATACATGACTGTTAAATACACTTTGAGTCTCTGATGTCGGATACTAGACTGACCATTCTAGTGGAGCCAGCGTAAAGTAAAACTGCTTTTAGCGTAGAGGGAGCCGAGTGCAGCCGTCCGAAGGAATCCAGCGGGTTGGTCTAGTGGTGAACGCGTCTTCCCAAATCAGCTGATTTGGAAGTCGAGAGTTCCAGCGTTAAAGTTCTAGTAAACAGTTACTTTTATGTGGATTTTAATACTAGATCGTGGATACCGGTGTTCTTTGGCGGTTGGGTTTCAATTAACCACACATCTCAGGAATGATCGAACTGAGACTGTACAAGACTACACTTCATTTGCACTCAAACATATCATCCTCAATCATCCTCTGAAGTAATACCTGAACGGTAATACTCGGAGGCTAAACAGGAAAAGTAAGAAAGTCGTCCGAAGGAACCCACCGGGTTGGTTTAGTGGTGAACGCGTCTTCCAAAATCAGCTGATTTGGAAGTCGAGAGTTCCAGTTACTTTTATAAAGACAGTTACTTTTATACGGATTTTAATACTAGATCGTGGATACTGGTGTTCTTTAGGGTTTCAATTAACCACACATCTCAGGAATGTCAAACTGAGACTGTACAAGACTATACTTGATTTACACATACATATCGTCCTCATTCATCCTCTGAAGTAATATCTGAACGGTAATTCCCGGAGACTAAACAGGAAAAAGAAAGAAAGCCGTCCGAAGGACTTTTAAATTTTAAAAGTCCTTTAAATAAAATTTAAAGTTCCTCATTATAATAAAAATTTTAATTCCTCCTTTTACAAAAATTTAAACGATACTTATGTATTAACGCCACCGCAGCTACAGCTGCTGTTTAGGTTATGTTAACCTCGTGTACTGACAAATCGTACGTATATCAAAATAACCTAACTAAATATAACCTACGCTCGCTAACCTCTTATAATTAACGGTATTTACTTATTAACGCCATCGCAGCTACAGCTTTATTTAAAAACAAAGTAGTAAATCGGATTTCGGTGGATTAACATTATTTCGATTTCGGTGCTATAACATTAAGGTTATATTATTAATAAGTTGTATATATTATGCATAATTAATGTTAATTGTAAGAGGTTGGCGAGCGAAACGAGCGTAGGTTATATTTAGTTAGGTTATTTTAATATATGTACGATTTGTCAGTACACGAAGTCAACATAACCTAAACAGCAGCTGAAGCTGCGGTGGCGTTAATGCGTAAGTACCATTTAAACAATATGAAATGAAACCTAAGTTTTATTTTATTAGTAAAAAAAAAATCCTTTCCTAATTAATAAATAAAATATTAGTCAATATAATAAAAAAATATTCTTTTAAGTATAATTAGCTCTAGTATAATACAGTTTGAGGTAGTGTGATAAACATAAAGCAACCCCAGAAAAGGGGCTGATTGTCATCAAACAACCAATCCAGTATCTCATCTGATATCTTTGCAAACGCACTACTTTTTTCTTTTGGTATTTTTACTGGTCTCAGGTTGAAAAGTAGATTTAGATGGACCCTGATCAGGAAAAATTTGGACAGTGTTAGACCTATTATCGAAATTACCATCACTGTCAGTTAAATCTGATCCTATCTCAAAATATGAATATTTATCGTCATCGTCAATTTCTCCTTTTGATCCAGAATTAAAAATTAGTTAATTTAGAATTTGAGAACAATTTTCATTTGAATTTTCAATTTTATTGTCATCAATATCAGAATCAGAATCAGAATCTGAAAAGATAATTATCAGGTTTATTGTTTTGGGATCGTCTACGCGATAACGTTTTTATATTGAAAAAAAAATGTTTACTTACTTTAAATAATAAATATTAAAAATAAAACGATAAACTCACCAGGAAAAATCAAAACATCAACGCACATTAGAAAAAATAACAGCACGTAAACCATAAAGTAAACTACATTGTACCGGTGTAAAGATACGAATATTTTACAAAACTAACTTACTAAAAAGAATAAAAGAACACAGTAATCCTTTCACTAATAAAAATTAAACGTATTATGTTGATATCTTAATGAAATATCAATATAAACATAGGAAAATATCAAGCACTGCCTCGAACGAAGTAGCCATAACCTAACTTTTCGCCTACAAGAAACATATGTTGAATAGTTACGTAGTTTCCAAAGTATCTAACAGGTCGCGATAAAAGCAACTCAGAACCGTTAAAAATGAATTAAAGAATCATTGTATGTATTCTATTTAAAAAAATAGTACGCACGCCGGTTGTCATATAATTAAACTAGCGTACCCCGTCGCGACTTCACTCACAATGTAGATGCAGCTTCACTCGCAATACTTTTTTACTAGCAAACTTATTTTTTTATAAATAAAAAATATTTTATCAACAATATTATATTTAGATTTTCATTAAATCCTGATAAAACTGTAAATAAAAATTTTTCTGAAAACTCCTGAAGGAATATACGATAAACAATGAATTGTTGTCCAAAACTTAAATAAAGGAAAACAAAAAAAAGAAGATAAGAAAATTTAACAATATTTGTTAGACCAATCCATTTTATGAATGAATTAGAATAATTCAATATAAAAGTCCAATAAACATAAACAAAAAATTTATTACAATCCAAAATCTAGCAGCCCCATCACGGGCTCGTCCGCGCTCTATGGTTACTTGCGTTTCCCGTCACGATCAGAAGGTATTATTTTAAAGCTCGCTTCGCTCTTCCTACCCGTTTTCTCCCGTTTTTCTTTCCCTTACTACCCTTTTCCCCTTCCTCTTTTCTTTTTTATCTTGTGTTAATCAGTGTTAATCATTATCCTTTAATTTCCAGCTAAAATTTCTAAATTTGAGCTATTTAAAAAAAAAATAATTCCAATTTTCATTTAGATCTTTGTAACTTTTTTCAACCTCTCTCATCTACTTTTCTACTCTGAACATTTCTTCTATTCTCTATATATTTATTCTCGTTAATTTTCCTAATTACTTCCTCATTTTTTATTTTCATTCATTTATTTTCTTCTTCAATCTCTCATACGTTGAAACGGTTTGGGGCAATAAACTCATGCCACGAAATGGAATTTTTATAAAACAACTTCTAATATACCGTATATTTTCCGTTGAGCTAAAAGAAAGTGGTCAACATTCTGCAAATTTTCAAGACGACTTAAAAATTACAAATTACGGATCATCAAAAGTCAAACCTAAGTTATACACTTGTCAAGCGGTCGGTCCTTCCGCAAATTATCTAAACCAAAATAAAATTATTATAAACCATGTAACATTTTCGCGGCTAAAAAAAGGGTGGTGCGCGTGTTTGTTTGTTTGTTGTACTAGAAGGTAAGGGCTCTGCCCCCCGGACCTTCGACGCGTTTGTATTCTCATGTTTGTGAGAATATTAAGTATTTTCAGAAATATTTAAACAAGAGCTATTAGTGTTCTCTAGAGAGAATATTTTTCTGAACATTTTGGTTGTTTTTATATTAAAATAGGCTCAAGGAATGTGTAGATGTAGAATTTAATAGTTTTTAATAGAAATATAATGTTTAACGCTGGTCATATTGAAAACAGGGAGTTGGCGTTAGAAGAAGTTAGCGAAGAAGACGGGACGCCGTTTTCTTCGTTTAGTGTTGTGTGTGTTCATGTGAGGCTGTGTCAGTTGACAGTCCAGCTGCCGTTATGGCTCACAGCGGACTACTTGATGCGCGCCAACACGTGCATCCGCAAAATAAAGAATCCTTTTTTTACTTCCTTGTACGAAGTAATTGAAAGTATTGTAATCACGAAAAATTTTGGTTTTCAGATTTCAACGGAAATATTCATTTTAACCATCCCTGAATCCATTTTGACTAGTTTCGGCTTGACGTCTATACATACTTATATATCTCGCATAACTAAAAACTAGCAGCCGTCGGATGTTGTAATTTTGGATTTAGGACTGTTGTAACATCTAGTTGTGCACCTCCCCTTTTGATTGCAATCGACTGGACCAAAGTGTCCAAAAAAGCCCAAAATCCCAAAAAATTGTATTTTGGGCTTTTTCTTAAATGCAACTTATTTTCTTTGGTCCCAGAGTTATAGCCAAATAAAATTTTAATTAATGAAATATTTGGATCTTACAAGGAAAGGCACATCGGCTCGAATTCGACTTCATATACATATATTTTTTTAACTTTTTTTTTAAATTTAAATATATTGATTTATTAATAATTATTAACCTCTGATTGTAAAAAAAGTTTTACAATAAATAGTATTTCAATAACAATAAAAAAAATATATATATATATGAAACAATATGAGAAATTATTAAAGTAATAAAATTTTATGTACTTTTCATTATAAAAAAGTGTGAAATGTAATTTAATAGGGGTACAAGGAAGTCATGCGGTGTCCACAACAGACTTTCTGCTACTAAATATTAACTAATAATCCCTTTCTTTCATTAATAAAATTAAATTTAAAAAATAAATAAAACTGCAAATATAAAATATAAATAAAAATAATCTACGCTTAGAAATTAAATAAAATAATCTGTAAATTAATTGACAACGGACTACTTCTAGTGGGAGAGAGTCGACTGAGAAAGTCGCCGTGCGCAGCCATCCGGCGCACCACCTTTGGTCCGTTCTACGTCAATAGAAGCTAAAATAAAAACAGGAATACATATGACAAACAAACCCACGCACCATCCTTTTTAACAGAGAGTGATGCGCTCACATTTCTATTTTAGCTGCTATTAGCGCAGAGCGGCTGCGCGCAGCGTACGAACGATTTATACTTCTTGATATAACTGATTCATCTAGAATTAAATTTGTGTTTTGGGGATATAAAAGGAAAACATTGGAGCTGTGATATTATGGCGGTTTCGCTAAATTCATGAATGTTGTTTAGTTACATTTAACAAAATGATGAGATGGGGCTGGGGAGGCGACAAAACCTCCTTGAAAGCTGCCTGTACGCTCACATTTCAAATGCCTTCAACTTTCAATTTTGTCAACTTTCATATAAATACAGAAGTACACTTCAAGGCGTAATATTTAAAAAATCTAACTCGTAATTTATTACAAAATAATTGTTTCTTTTTATTAAAAGGTACTTTGGCCATTGCTCTTTTGTAATCTTCTCGATAATTACGAATTAAAGATCTATGTACGTACATCCAAAAATTGTACCATTCCTCCAAATAATTAATTATTTTGTGAAGATTTTTACAGGTAAAAAATGATTTTTATCTTTTACCATCATAACTTTAGGTTTTTTAACACTCATTTTCATTCCGTATTCAATCATATATTCTAATATTGGGCGTAATTAAAGAAAAAAGATTATAAAGTAATTTTAAAAAAAATTCTTTAAATCTAAATTAAACATTATTTATCTTCAGTATTGTACAGAAAAATAACTCATTGAATTTGATTACAAAATTATAAGGTAACAATAACGCCATTTATTGGTAAATGGTAAAATTAAAAAGATACATTAGGATTTGATTAAACGATTTGCAGTACAGCTGGAGATTTTCACACGGTATCCACTTTTATAGAAATAGGCGAGGGTTTTTGTTATGAACTTGATATAGGGTGGTTTATTAATATCGGGTGTAAATCAATTTATTGTAGGGTTTGTTATTTGTGATTATTCGTGTAAAATCATTAAAATAGTAAAGTGCTGCTCTCACGGCATCACGCAGGACTCTACAATGGAGCTGAGTGGGAGTAGGAGGACTGTCCGCCTCTCCCTGGTAGACCAGACCGGAGTCCATACACGAAATAAAGTCAAGTATGAACTAAAGTTGAGTTCACTAAGGGAACTAGGAATAAATTTCGTTGTTACGGACACCATTTTTGTAGTATGTTATTTATTCAATTTTCCTCGAATATTATGAGATATTTACACTGAATTGGCTTCATAAAGTGTAGAACTAGGCGCGGAGTTTGTGCTTCCGCGGTTAGCTAGTTCAGAGGGCAACGATGTAGGAAATTTAAGATGTCCATATGAGGCCTGCAGCAAAGGCAAAAGCTGAGTTTATAAAACACTGATGTAAATGTCTACCGAGGCATTTAAATCGGTGGCATCCGATTTAAATGAGGCTTGGCTTATTACTATGAGATGTAAAAAGTTATAAAATCGATTCCTGTTAAAACCCATCATGACTACGAACGTGTGGTGGGGGGTGGTTTGGGGACTGGAAACGTTACAATGCGGGTGTCTTCCCCTACGAGGTTGGGATGCTCCCACGGAAGATAAAATATAAATATTCGAATAAACAATAAATAAAAAAATGTAAAAAAAATTGTTAACACCACTCTTAAATTAAACACACTAAAAGGTATAAAATAATTTTAGGACGGTATCTCAGAATAGATTTGACAAGCTTTGGTGGTGATATGTAAGATTATGTGAAAGTTATAGCTTCAAATTAAAAATTTGGTGTTTCTGCCAGTTTTTCATATGCGTGATGAATGGCCAAAAGAGTGGGGTGCAAACATGCATAATAAAAAATTGTTCGCAATCGGGCATAGGACCACTTTCTCCCGGCGAATCTTCCTGCATGAAGAATTTCATGGCAATAATGTATCTTTGATGTATCGGAGTTTACTATTCACTGTAACAGTCCAGACACCTTGCCACTCTACTTGAAGAGCGTGTTTTACACAATAAAATCGGATATAATCGACACACGAGTGGTGAAGGACGATTGACAACATGCGTCTTTAGCAGCGGAATCCGCACGTTCATTATCCGGAATTCCGACGTTGCTAGGGATCCAGCAGGAAGTCACTTGTGTGTTGCGATGGTTGCAAGCAGTTTTATATCACCTCTTTCGATGGTTTTGCATGTCTGTGAAAACAGAATTTTTTTCCTTAGCCTTTATTTGTTTATCCAGAATATTATGAATTTTTGTCGAGAAAATTTGAACAAAATGTTATTTTATTTTTGAAAATCAATTGACAATAGTCGAGTTATTGGAGAAAATTGACGTAATTTTGTGTCATAATTATTAGGTCTATTATTGTGAGAAAATTATTACTTAATTTGATTCTAATTTACAATAATAGAATTAACAATAAATAAAAACCATTAATATTTCATCGAATTGAACGTAAAGTGGATATAAAAACAGACACATAATTACATCAATGTTCTGCCATAACTCGGCTATTTGTAAACCGATTTTAAAAAACAAAATGTCATTTTGTTCAAAATAAAAGGATTAATATTTTAGAAAATAACATAAATTTTGATACAACTAATATTTATAGAGATATAACGGATTGAAAAATAAACATGGTCACCATTTTGTAATTTGTGAAGGTATTTAATTCCTGATATTTTTACTAATTTTAAAACTTTATTACCAAGACGCTTACCAAATATTAATCTGATTCCTCTATACGAACTTGAGATATAAATTTTTATATAAAAATAACAAAATGGCGGACAGAGGGAGAACAAGAGAAACAGCCATTTTTCCTAAGGACACTTTATGTTTAATTTTACAAGTAGAATCCGGAAAAGTACAGCCAGCTCACCATTTTAGAAACATTCTCTATATATATAAATATAAATAATAATTATTAAAAATTATTAATATTTAAAACATAATAAACATTTCACGTTAAATCAACTGTCGTGCGCCCCGACACAGCCCCACCCGAATTTTTTATTTTTCTAAACGACAATTGGAACCGAGTTAAAAATACAGAAACGTGTGAAATAAAGCATGAACCCAAAGCATCATCCTCTTCAGATTTTAAACCAAAAATTGTACATCTTATCAAATAAAAAAACGTTCTTCGTAATTTAAGAAAAATATGAAAAATAAGAATTTTAATAAATGAAAAAGTAGGATATCAAATTAATTGTATGAATTATTCATTAAAACTTCAGATTTATCACTTAAGATTTATTTATTTAAAAATAAATTTCATCAATAATTATTCTTGACACACTAAAGTAAAAATACTAAGATTTCCGGTACCTTATGTAATTAATTCTCCGCTTTTTATACTTGTATATTCTGGGTTCATTTCTTTAATATAATCCAGTTTTTATAGACTAAACACTTTAATAAATTTGAATAACTGTAAATTTATTATATAAGTAACAGATGGATGAATGTTAATGAGAAAAAAATTAATAATTTATTTCTGGTTTCTAGTAATCAATCAATTTTATTATTATAATAAAGTATAAAATCTAGGAATAAAAAAAAATCATACTGGAACAGGTAGATTACTTCATACCTGATGCAACTGTAAGCAAAAAATAAGACAGGTAAGTAATTAACAATAACAGCAAACATCTGGTTCTGACAGTTTATCTCTTATGCTACATAGTAACACGGCGGTATATTTTTTAAAGTTATTATTAAAGTACTTAAATTATTTATAGGCTTAATTCAAGAACGATTTTTATTAGGAACGGTCGGAATGATTTTGAATAAGATAAAATATTATATTCTAAATAATAACAATAATAATACCATTTTGTAAACGACTTATATCAGTTTTTATGTAGGGTTATTATAAATAATCATTCCGAGTACAAACACAACTAATTCAAATGTGATCACCGTTCCGCTCCGGTACTGGCCTGACTCGAAACCGCATCCCAAACACCTTGGCCTCCCGGCATCTTCACAATCTCCACATGGCTGCCCGAACTTACACCACTAAATCGATTGGGAGAGTCTTTCCCAATACGGTTATAGCCTCGTAGGAGGTTATTTTAAAAACACCAGTGCATACAATTAAGGCTCTACGCTGAACACTCTTAATTTTGAAGAAATGCTTTATTCATATCCAATCTATGCACCCGAACGGGCGCCATATTTCATTTCCCCATTATCAAAAATAATACAAGTTTAATAATAAATAACGAAACCGTTTTATGTGTGTAATTCATAAAAATTTTACGTATCTAAATACCGCAAATATTAAACAGCAGTCTTAATATACGAAATAATACAATACCGAGCTATGGCCACGTAATTTATACTGTATAAAACATATTTATTTACTGAGGATAATTTTTGTACGTAGAAATAGATTATTTAACTGATTACAACAACCAAATAATGGTATCTTCCACATCATATGGATAATAATAATAATTATAAGCCAAAGAGAAATACAAAATTGAATTTTTGATTGTTCAGTACGTTCTCCATCATAAAATTTAATCATAATACAAAATGTATTAAATAAATAGAATTGGTCATCAAAGCAATCATTCTTAATCTGAAAACTGCAAACACTACGAAAATAGGATATTATATATATATATATTTGAATGGTCCGATAGGATTTTCAATTTCACTGTCCTGTGCTGTTTTTAACTAACAAAATTACTAAATTCTACACCGTCTGTCCGCGACTACGTTTAACAAATAATACTAATCTTCTTTTAATTTTTTTTCTTTCTTTCTTAGAAAGATTTATCCTCTATACAATCCTCATTTTTTTCCTGTTTAGCCTCCGGGAATTACCGTTCAGATATTACTTCAGAGGATGAATGAGGATGATATGTATGAGTGAAAATGAAGTATACTCTTGCTTGTACAGCCTCAGTTAGAACATTCCTGAGATGTGTGTTTAATTGAAACCAACCAAGGAGCACCGGTATCCCCACGATCTAGTATTCAAATCCGTATAAAAGTATCTGCCTTTACTAAGACTTGAACGCTGGAACTCTCGACTTCCAAATCAGCTGATTTGGGAACTGTTAACCACTAGATCAACCCGGTGGGTTAATCTATACAGCCCTCAATAGCTAATTAACTAATTCTTGACGTATAATATACTGATTTAATTCGTATCTTTACAAAAATCTGTAAAAAAACGTTTTCTCCCCTTTTCGGCTTAAGACCTCTTCATTTCGTATTTTATTGACCAATTTAATTTCAACATCGTCCTGTAACACCACATTTCAAAAGCCACTATTGTTTTCTTATTGACCATTTTTCGCTACTGAAATATATTACATTCTATATAAAAAATTTTAAGAAAATGTTTCTAATTCTTAGCGCTACATTAGATACTAGTAATCTTCTTTTCTGAATAAAACTGTCGTTGTCGGTAGTAATTTGTTTTCGATTTCTACCTTATTTCATCCTAACTTATAATTTTACTACATGAACAAAATTTTTATAACCTTTGGTAAATTATTTTCACCTATTTTGATATTTAATTTTACTTTCCCGTCTAGATAGCTTTATAACAGAGCTATTACTCTACAAGGGAAATTATTGTAATCGGTTCAATTTGGGAATATGCGGTTTTCACCGGATCTTCACGTTCTGCAACTTAAAGAACTCAAAAAACAAACAAAAAAACCGGATGGAAATTTTTCGGATGTTAATGCACGTGTGGGTTCGGCGTTGGCCTCTTAATCACCTTAAATCTCTAGAATTACTGGACCGATTTGGACCAAATTGAACAGAAGATTACTTCTACATATGGGGCATTGATGCCATTAAATTTTCAACTTAAAAGATCAAGGGGTGAGGTTGTAGAGCAATATCTCAGCATCTCGAAATTTCACCCGATTAAGGTAATATTTTTCTTAGGCACATTTGTTAACAATTAAAAAATAACATTATTTACAAAAAAGGTTTAGTAAAATAGCACCCCCACCCCAAAAAATGCTATTGTAGTCATCTGTTATGTAGTAACGTCACAGATGAGCGTTAGGATTAAATAAATGAATAATATCTAAAGTGTAAAATGTAACTCGGTTTAGCCGGGGTCTCAAATTCGATTGCCGGTCGACTCCGTGCTTGATGCGTTAAGCCTTGCGGCATCACCAGTCTTCCGATCGTACAAGCGAAATCTGTTCAGTGTAAGTTGTGAAATTACATTAGTCTAGTTAGTGCCGACTGTCGCCGCTAGTACCACCATAACCGCGCGAATTAAATACGGTATGAGTGTGCGCTTCGGTTAGAATCATTGAATTAAATAAACGGTAAAATATTATGTTTAAATAAAACGATAAATATTTTAAATTAAGTTTTTTGTGTAGGCCGTGCATCAGAAACAACCCACAGTTGTAGGACTTTTCCCGGAACACGTCTTTAGCCGTATGACGGGAACGTTTTACAACTGCGTTGTCAGCTTTTTTTTTTTTTTTTAACTATCATCATTCATATTACATTTTGATTATTAATTCTTATTTTCAAATGTTTTCTCTTCAAGTAATATATTTCTGCCTGTCAGTATTTGAAGTACTCGATCGTGGTAGGATCCCGGGTGGCTAGGGTTCCGGCTTAGGCATTGCAATGGTTGGAGATAGGCGCACTGTCATCGTACCACGGTTATATTGGTGTTGTTTGTGATTCGATTTGGGGCTCGCCGCCGGGGTATGGTAGCCCGTGTGACCGGTGGCGTGGCTTCGCTCCGGCGGTGGCGGTTCTGATCATGACTTGGTAATACCACGCGAGACTTCATGATTGTAATAAAAGTCACTTCGAAACTAGATTTTTCGGTTTTTTTACGGTCGATTTAAAACACTATAAATTTAAATAGCAGGTTTTTTTTTAGATGTCATTTGATAGATTACGTTGCTAAATTATCATTAAATTATTTATTACATTAAAACAAGTTGGTGTTTTTTATTTATTTGTTTTTTTTTACAAAGTATAATTCTTATATAAAAAATATTTAATATTAAATAATCCTAGTTTTTTCAAGTACAACAGCTAAAAAATATTAAAAATATTTGTCACTACTATTATGCTATGTATAAAAAATCATTGTAATTGAGGTCTACTTCTCCATTAAGTCAAAGAAACAAGTAGAAACAACTAGTTTGATAACAATTTTAAGAATTAAAAAATTAACAAAATTACTTAGATAATTAATTTTACAACCACGTTTTTATTTAGATAAAATTGGAAGAGAATCAGAAGGAAGACCATGAAAGAAATGGTTAACTTGTACAAAGGCAACTGAAAAAGAGAATGATCAGATACAAAGTGGTGGAGGAGGAATCATAAAAAGAAAGAGCATTTAGTGTATATTAATGTCCTTCATCGCGACCTATTAGCAAATGGTTAAATGGAAAAGGTGATAGTGATGATGATGATGATGATTAGCTAAAAATGCAAGAAAAATCAGTATCTATATAGTAAAAAAAAGATTGTCATTCAATGATTTTACTGAAAATATATTTTTTTTATTCATCAGGATAACGAGCGGAAATGTTTGCAAGGTTATGTGCTTTTTTTGATATAAAATGGATTAAGATATATGTACAGTATGTTAAATTAAAAAAAAAAGATTATAAATTATATGAAAGCTCTGCTCTCTTCAAGATAATTTCGTACAGTAAATGTATCAATGAAGCTGGGAAATAAAACATGATATTTTTTATTCAAAATTACCTGTATAATTGTATTAATTGTACAGTGAATTAAATTATTACTCTTGTTAACATCGTAATAAAAATGTAAATGATGTAAAAAAAATAAAATCACAATTAAAACAAGTTTAATTTTTGACTATTAATTCCAAGTTTAATTTTTTAATATTATGTAACCTTCTAAATCTCATGCAAATTAGTTTTTTATACGTTCATATAGCAATAAATATCTACTATGTTTAATTATTATTAATGACCTTTTTTTTGTCTTCGGTCTTTGACTGGTTTGATGCAGCTCTACAAGATTCCCTATCTAGTACTAGTCGTTTCATTTCGTTATACCCACTGTATCCTACATCCCTAACAATTTGTTTTACATATTCCAAACGTTGCCTGCCTGTATGATATTTTCCTTCAACCTGTCCCTCCAATATCAAAGCGACTATTCCAGGATGCCTTAATATGTGGTGTATAAGTCTATCTCTTCTTTTAACTATATTTTTCCAAATGCTTTTTCTTCATCGATTTGCCGCAACACCTCTTCATTTGTTATTTTATCCACCCATCTGATTTTTAACATTCTCCTATAGCACCGCATTTCAAAAGCTTCTAAGTTTTTCTTCTCAGGTACTCCGATCGTCCAAGTTTCATTTCCATATAAAGCTACGCTCCAAACATGTTCTTTCAAAAATGTTTTCCTTACGTTTAAATTAATTGTAGATGTAAACAAATTATATTTCTGATTGAAGGCTCGTTTCGCCTGTGCTATCAGGCATTTTATATCGCTCCTGCTTCGTTCATCTTTAAAATTCTGTTTAAATTTATTTAAACGTAATTAATTTATACTTTCAAAACATTTTTGAAAGTATATATTTGGAGCGTAGCGATATGTTGGAAGTGAAACTCGGACTGTCGGAATACCTGCGAAGAAAAGATTAGAACCTTTTGAAATGTTGTGCTACAGGAGAATGTTAAAATTCAGGTGAACGGATAAAGTGACAAATGAAGAGGCTTTGCGGCAAATCGTCCAAAGCATTTCCAATATACTTAAAAGAAGAGAAAGACTTATAGGCTATTAAGGCATCCTGGAATAGTCGCATTAATATTGGAGGGACAGGTAGATGGGAAAAAATTGTGCAGGCAGGCAACATTTGGAATATTAAAAAAAAATTTGTTAGGGATGTAGGATGTAGGCAGTATACCAAAATGAAACGACTGGGAAGAGATAAGGAATCTTGGAGAGCTGCATCAAACCAGACAAATGACTGAAAACAAAAAAAAGAAAAAAAGATAGTATTGGGTAAAAAATTACAGGACAGTCGGGATAGGCCTTTTTGGAGTTATGATATAAAGAGTAGTAAAGATTAACGAATTCTATGGGATACATTCTTTATAAGAAACTTACATATTTAACAGGAATAACAATCATAGAAGGATTAGAAAATCATTATTTCATTAGTAAATAACTTTTCATTAAATAACTAACTCATTTTGGATTAAAGAAAACTGAAAAAGATAAAATCATTAATGTTGAGATAGAGAATACCAGTGTATGGGATAATTGTATAATTTAGGTATTAAAATATCATTAATTTTTGTTTACGATTTTCTGATGACAACTAAATAATTCAAAATTCAATAATATCAAGTCACCTTGATATTTCTAAATTAGGAATGAAATTCTCATTTCGTTAATTAAATTTTAAATAAACAAAGAAATATTTAAACACAATCAATACATTAAGTAGCAGACAAAAATTTTAATTACAATGACACGTAACTTTTTTTATTAGTGTTAAAAATAAGTTTACTTTAAATTCAAGTAAATAAATACCGTTGATTTCAATGTTTTGATACCGTTACATTAGCTGCTTAACAACAACATAAACAACAGACAAAGTTACCTAAGACGATATTTAGTAAATGGTCGACAAGAAATAAACCAGTGCATTAACTACAGGAAGCGACTGACCGCGACTCTGCGGTTAGTTCCAACATCCAAGGGAGAAACGTTACATTGGCTTCACTAATCATTAAACTCAATGATAAATATCAACCGAAGTCATCAACGCTTGACTATTATTTATCAAGCCCATCCATCGGACAAACAAAATTTTATTGAACTGGATTTCATCCGCCATTATAAAATACATTGCCAATGATACATTATATCGCTTTCTATAATCACCTGTTTAATTCGTAGGCCTAATTATAAATAAATAAAAATACAATGAAATTGTAAACCTAAATAGGTAAGAGTCTCGCAGATATAATTTCTTCCGCTAAAAAAAAATTTCTGTATATAAATAAAACTGTTTCTAACAAAACGATATTGATATCAAAAAACCTAAGATATTACATTTCTATAATCAAAATCTGTTGTTAATTTAGAATTTTCTTTAAAAACAGATATGTTAAATATATGTAATAGACAACTGATATACAATAATAGATAATAAACAATGTTTAAGCGTTCCATATAATACGAAAAAAATTAAAATTTGTTACAAAACTCTTACCGGCCCGATTTCATTTATTAAAACAACGAATAATCATAAGAATTGTATTATTTCTGAAAATGTGATACGTATTACATATAAATAAAATCGGGCCGGTAGGAAGAAATGATTTCTTTTTTTGACTGTTAAATCTCCGGGAATCACCGTCAGCTATTACTTCAGAAGATGATATGTATGAGTGTAAATGAAGTGTAGTCTTGTACAATCTCAGGTCGACCATTTCTGAAATGTGTGGTTAACTGAAACTCAACCGCCAAAGAACACCGGTATCTGCGATCTAGTTTTCAAATCTAAGTAACTAAGTAAAGGCAGTACTTCAACGCTGGAACTGTCGACTTCCAATTCAGCTGATTTGGGAAGACGCGATCACCAGGTAAATATATCATTTACATTATAGTAAAAGTCCTGAGTTTATCGTTAGAGTTGACATGTCAGAGATGTAGTCAGTTTTTGGGGGTAATTGTTTATAAGGTAAGAGGGTATCATTCAGGGCAAAGTATTTTTCGGATTTGAGGATATGATTTAATGTCGAGAAAAAGGTTATTAAGTTTGGTTTTATTTAAATCAGAGTTGTACGGAGGCGCGAAAATGTGCGAATAGCTGCCATAGATTTTGTTTGGAAGTGTTTTATGAGTAAATGCTTAAATGTATTAGAGCAAAGTTGGCCCAAGCCCCGAAGGGGTGAAAGTAGCATTGACATGTCGTTGGTGTGTTGAAGGCTAATATTAATTTAAATAGTAAATAATTACTATAATTAACATCACTTAATAGATTTTTTTTTTAATTTGTCAATATAATTTGTTAAAAAATAAAATTAGAATATTAAAATAAATTTAAAAGAAAAAAGAATGAAGCAAAATAATGTTTTATTTATTTAGGCTAATACTCCTTCTTAATAAATAATTTATTACACATTATATAGCTCTTTGTAATAAGATCAAATAAAAAAATATTTAAATTTAAATAAAAATTAAAACCAGTTTATTTGATTAAATGAATTTAAATACAAAGTTACATTATTATAATTAAAAAGCTAAACCTGAACATGTATAATAATTTTAAAAATAAGCAAAAAAAAAAAATCCTTTTCGGCACGCTGGAAGGCGGAGATAGATTTCACCGGTGCTAAGTACAAGATAAAAAAGACTTCCACCTCAGAATTAAGAAAAACTTCAAATTTAATCAATACGACAATGGCTGGATATGAAAAAAAGTTTAGCATACGACAAGCCCCATCTTCTGACAATTCCAGCAACATTTTGATCATCCCTTGCCGTAAGGGTTGGTCATATCAAGAATTGTTTTAAACAAATGTTTTAGGCAATGTTTAGAGGATAATGACCACTTTAAACCGATTAGATACTGTGCTATTAAGAGAGATATGATTATTTTTTTTTGTTTTCGAAACCCCATTTTTTCCACCCCCTTGGCCAATGGTTGGTGATATCAAAAAACCTTACTTAGATAAGAGGGTCTTATCCAAAGAATAGTAGGAACTTTAAACTTAATAGGAGAGTTATTGCGATTTTTTTTCTCGAAAAATCCCCATTTTCGCCCCTCATTAACGAACTCGACCGAGATTTTGGGTCGTTAAATGTACAAATTTGAAAGTGATTGACGGAAAATTACGACACTTATCGTGTCCACAAGAAAGTGAAATATATATATATATATATATATATATATATATATATATAATTATATATATAAACTTTGGAAATGATGGTGGTTTCGGTCTGGTAGATGTGAAACGCAAAGATATATCCAAATCCAAATTTTCCGGAAATCGAATCATGGTATCCATTGCAATAGGTAGCTTTCTCATGAAATCTACCTAAAATTACAATATAAACTGAATGATTGAAAGATCCAAACATATTTTGTATAGTTAATATAAATGAATAAGTTAACAAAAAAAAAATTAATAATAAAAGTAATTAAAAACCACCCTAAAAAATTATATTTTTTTTAATTTAAATAGTAGCGAAATTTTGGGTCAGCTTATTATTGTTTTTAATTTGGTACTGCCTTAAAAAATTTGAAATTTAAAGAATTGGAAACGTATTATTTTTTTATTTATATGTTTAATTTTTTAGGCAGCTCTTTTACCTTATTTAATATTTTTTACTATATGAATAACCTATAAATACACTTCCTTAACAAAATGTAAGAATTAAAATGGCGAGAAAACATGTCAAATGGGTAAAAGGTAATGAATAGACACTACGTACATAAACTGATTTAACTACCGAACGAGACCTAAGGCTCTTAAATTTTCACGTGAAAATACATTGAATATTCAAATAAAAACAAATTAATGAAAAAAGAAATATATATATATATATATATATATATATATATATATATAATAATAACTAATAAACTACTGAGTAACCGAGAATTTCCAGATAATCACGACAAAACAGAGTAGTAATTAAAATATCCTCTTCATAGATAATTTAATTTTTCATTTAAAAATCATTAATTTAAATTATTTGCAAAAAAAATTACAGGACCAGGCCACAAGAGGGAAAAACTGGTCCAAGTAAGTTCTTATTCTTTTTATATAGAAAGTTGGTTAAAAAAATAACATAATTTAAAATAAAATTGATAAACTAAACCAAATATCTGATATAGTTCTCTTATAGTATCATTTTGTGTCTGAGTATTCTGCATTATCTATTTAATTTGGACTCTAAATTTCAAATTTGTTACATATACTTTTTTGCACTGGTTAATCTTCTTTTTTTTACTTCTACTTATGTCTAATTTTGCTTTCTATTGTTCTAGTTGTATTAAAGTGTCATTTATAATGGCTATTCGTACGTGCTTGGCATAAAACCTTTTACTATACTAGTTTGTAACTTTGAGGAATTTCGCTGAGGACTCGTCAGTAAACTGGATGTGATCCAATTTACTAAAGGTATGCAAATATAACCGAATGTAAATAAGCTTTTTTCTTAATTTAAAAAACTAATACCAGCTTGAATTCATTGGCGACTAGTTGCTGTATACAGCGTTAATGCGTTGAATTAAAGAGATGTAATAAATAATATATATATATATATATATATATATATATATATATATATATATATATATATATATAACAGAAAGGCACACAAATCTAAAACATCGAAAAACAAATTATTGCCAAGACTTTATGACGTAAAATATTAATTATAATAATTAATTAAATGTTAAAAGACTAAAACATTACTTTTAAATAAGATACTCTATGAGGTCTGTAAATAATGTAATGAGACTAGTTTTTTTTTTGGCAGCCAAAGTGGCAACACTGTAAAGTAAACTTATGGTTATATGAAAAGCTGACTTATATTAGATATTAATATTTTTAGTTTATTGTTGCCACGTGAGACGTAAACAAACTTTTCGTGAAACGAGTTTTTGTTTTACGTTAAAAAAATAAGTGATACTAATTATGATCAACGGCGTGCAATAAGTTTTGTATTAAACTCGATGAGAATGCTACTGAAACTTTTTAAAAATTGAAAAGAGCGTATGGAGATGACGCTCTGTCACGAGCCCAAGTTTTTAGGAGGTTTAAAGCATTTTCAGATGGCCGAGAATCAGTTGCAGACGATTCATGCTGTGGAAGACCGTTAACGTCAAAAAGTGACGATAATGTTGAGCGAATCAGAGACTTGATACGGTACGACCGGCAATAAACTGTCAGAATTATTGCAGAACAATTGAATTTGAACCGTACCACAGTCTATCAAATTTTGATAAACGAATTGGACATGAAAAAAGTTTGTGAAAAATTGGTCCCAAAAAACCTTACTGTTGAACAGAAAGACAACAGGGTGGAAGTATGCCGTGGACTTCTAGGGCGAATTGAAGCTGATCCTGATTTTCTAAAAAATGTTATTACTGGGGATGAATGTTGGATATTTCAGTAGGACCTAGAAACAAAATGCCAGAACAAAGAGTGGTACACTTCAAACTCACCACGTCCCAAAACAGCAAAAATAAGCAAATCAAAAATCAAAACCATGCTAATTTGTTTCTTCGATAGTAATGGCATTGTCCAAAAGGAGTTTTTTCCTACAGGGCAGATTGTAAATCAATTTGTTTACCGAGAAATTCTTGAGACCACGGAAAAGAGGTCCCGCATAAGACCAGCCATCAAAGACGACTGGATGCTGCACCATGACCTTACACTGTAGTCTCAGATAATACGTTTTTTGGAAAGAAAAACATTCCTGAAGTTCCCGAATCTCGTTCATTCATTTGATTTCAGTTCCTGCAACTTTTTACTGTTCCTGACTTTAAAAAAATCCCTCAAAGGACATCATATTGGAACAGTAGAAAAAATTTTAAAAAATGTAACCGATCATCTGAAGGGCATTCCGGTTTCTAAGTTCTAACACTGTTATGAAGAGTGGGAAAACCGTTAGCGTTGCGTGGCTTCCCAAGGGAACTATTTCGAAAATGATAGAATTCTTGTGTACTCTACCAATTTCTAATGAATTGTAAATAAAAAGTTTTTCTGAACCAGTTTCATTACTTTATTTACAGACCTCGTATATATCGCCGGCTTCCATGGCGCGAGTGGTAGCGTCTCGACCTTTCATCATGAGGTCCCGGGTTCGCATCCCGGTAATGCAGTACATTTTTCACACGCTACACAATCGCCATTTTATCTCATCTTCTAAAGCGATACCTAATGGTGATCCCGGAGGCTAAAAAAATTCAGTATATATATTCAAAGCAAATCAAAAATTTGTAAATAAACTATTACAACAGTACAGATAACAATAACGCATCAGAATTTTACTGAATAAATTCCATAAAAGAAAACGTAAATAAACACACAATTAACTTATTAACACTATTATATAATTACATAAGTTGAAATTATACTCCATCCATATGCTCATTAATAATACAAAGCTAATTAGTCATTATTTCAGTAATAAAACGAATTAATGCGTGCTTCTTTACAATTAAGTTAAATAAAAGATTGTGTTCATTATGCCGACAAACATATATTGTAAAACGAAAGATTAAGATTTCAAATGAATTTAGAATTATAAATTATTTATTTGATTTATAAATTCAGTAAAGAATAATGTCGTTAAAACAAGCCACGTATAAAAATGTTTACAAAATCACTTCAATGAGCTATACAGTTCTATATCTAGCCACCATCTTTCTTTGTACACAATATACGTGTGTTTCTTTGTTGGAAAATAAAAGATTATAATCACCAACAAACAGATTGATGTTTAATACACATTTATCTTATACAAAATTTTTTTCCTGAAGTGTCCAAAAAGTCAGTGATAGTTAAACAAGCATTTCTAAAAGAGCAAACATTAAAAGAAATACAGAAACATCTTGTAAATAATATTTTTCAGTTTTTAATACCAACATACATTACTTAATTTTAGTCTAACGATTACATAATTTTGTCGAAAACAAAGGAAGAATCAATGCATGAGAAATAAATCAATAAATAATATTGTTTAATTTAACCGTTAATTTACGAAAGGTATCTTGAAACTAAAAGTAGTTTGATTATAAACAATTTTAATATAAATATATTATAATTTTTGTTTTTTTAAAATAAAAAATCACTCTCTTTTTCTGTTTAGATTCTGGGACCACTGGAAGGTATTGCTTCAGTGGATGAATGAGGATTATAGTGTAACAAGAACGGTATAACGGACCTGAGTAACGGATTCTTGTCGACTGAGAAGAAATAGAAAGTATAATAATGGGAGAAATCCAGAAAGGGGCTAAAAGAAACCCTTTTAGTAAAGGTAACAGGTCCGTTCTACAAATGTCTTTTATAATATGCCCACTGACACACTAACCACATGTTCGTTCCGTGAGAACAGTTACCGGACCAAGGTTAGGAATGCATGGGAACGAAAGGGCTCGGTCGATTTTTCTCACCCTTTGAGTTGGGTCCGGTCCGACTGGTAAAGAGGATAGGAGTATAAATAATCCCGAGAAGACCAGTTAAAAATCTGTACAGCGAAATGAATCTACGCGAGACTTTATGAAGTCAGTTCCGCGAGGAGAGCCTGCAGATGTGAGTCTGCGAGATGAAATCTGCGACGTGAGTTTTGCGAATCAGTCAGCGAACCGCCATTTAGCGAGAGTATTCTGCGAGGAGGTCAGTAAAGGAGCGAATTTCGAGTGCAGGTTCAATGCAACTAAGGATAGTCACAAGTAATGGTTCGGTGAGTTACTGTAAGACTATAAGTGAAAGAGATAATATATTGAATTTCATTCATAAACGGATAGGATGGTTTTATTTGTGAACAGCAAAGGTATTTGCAGTTAAATAACTTTATACATGCCTTATCTATTGTACTATTGTTATTAATACAAAAGTGTTAAGACTAGCGGTCAGGCTGTCTTTCGTCCTGTGAATAAATCCTGACGATTACTTTAAATTCTATTTTGTATGTAATCTCTATTATTATTATTATATGTAATATTATTATTATTATTATTGACATTTATGATTACTTGTTTGTTATTGAAATTTAATATTATTATTATTTACTGTTGCCATTATTGTCATTATTCTAATTATAATTGTGGTTGTGATTACTATACATTTTTTAATTATTTTTTTGTGATTGTCGTACTATTATTATTACTACTGTCATTACTATTGATTTTTCTTGTTTTACTTATGTTTGTAAACCAATAAATTGTAATTATATAAAAATTTTCAATTGTCAATCTCTCAATATCCTGATCTAGCTGCGAACACGCGACAATACGTATTAATGTAAATGAAGTGTAGTCTTCTACAGTCTCACATCGACCGGTCCTGAGATGTATGGTTAATTCAAACCCCACTAACAAAGAACACCAGTATCCACGATCTAGTATTCAAATCCGTATAAAATTAACTACTTTTACTAGTATTTGCAACTTAAAACCCTCGACTTCGAAATCAGCTGATTTGCGATGACAATCCTACCTACTTCACTATACAATCGTCGATAACAATAACGCACTTGATATAGTAATTCAAAATATCCAAGTCATACTCATTTTTTGAGAATTTCTTTAAATTTTTTATCATTAGCTAATTACTTATCAACCAAAAATTCATTAAAAGTTTTATGGAATTTCGTTTAGAATTAAATCCAGACTGTAGTGTGACAGTCTGAAAGCCACGGACGACATATGCAGTTGCACATTGTAGACGGGCGATATCGGTGCAACAACATAACACTCTTCGTCATGCACGTTCGTTCTACCGTTCCGAAACATTTCACACTATTTCTGTACATGTTTTTCATTCAATGCATTAAGGTAAGCCGGTATAATATTTTTAAATTAAAAAAAAAAGGACAAGAAGTCTTAACGATAGAATTTTTAACAGTCGTGGATAAATAATTCATTTTGAAATTTTATAACTCTATTTTATAACTAAGTCCGATTCTACAGAATGAGTGCTCATTAGAAAAATACCAATAAAATAAACTTTGTCGAGAAATATTTGTAAAATGTTATAAAGATATTTTGGTTTCTAACTGTTCCTATGGAAGTAAAAGGTGGAAACGGAATCAAATTAATTTTGTTACAAAGAATGCAAATGGGGAGATTATATATTTAAATTTTTTTTTAGAGTGCATCAAATTAGGTAGATGGCAAAATATTGATGTAAAATGCAAAGAGCTAGATTTTCTTGAAAAAAAATTGATTTGGACACCACATGACTTCCTTGAACTCCTATTAAAGTACACATACACATTTTTTTGTTTTAAAATGAAAAGTACATAAAATTTTATTTCATTAATAACGTCTGATATTGTTTTATTTTTTTTTTTGTTATTGAAGTATTATTCATCGTAAAAATTTGTTTACAATGAGAGGTTAATAATTATTAATAAATCAATATATTTAAATTTTAAAAAAAAGTTAAAAAAAAAAGATGAAGTCTGATCGACTGATGTGCCTTTCCCTATTTCATTAATTTTATTTGGTTATAACTCTGGTACCAATGAAAATAAGTACCGCTTATGATATATTATATATATACGTCAATACACATTTAAAAAGTTCTAGTATATTCATAGTATAAAATTTTAAATAAGATAAAATTTACAACTACCTTAAAAATAGGGAAGACGAATTATTTGATAAAAATATCATTTAAACTATGTAAGTAAAAACCTGCATTTATATTTCAACGAATCACCAATAAATTAATATTATAAACTTTTTACTGAACAAACACCCCATTTTATATAATACAAATACAGATAAGATTAATCGCTCTTTCAAAATACCAATCTTATAGATATTACACGGCAATAATGTAATCGTAAAGTTCATTCCACTAATGTTTGGAACAGATGTAAACAAACGATGTTATACGTTTATTGGCGGCGGCCTGTAGCCTTGAGTTCTCAGAAAATGCTTAGCGCGGTACATCCCAAAACTTTTAAATTATACATTGTATAATATTAATACAATATTGTTTATAATGTAAAAAAAAAGTAAAATATTAAATTGTTTATTCATTAATTGGTTATTTATATATTTCTCTTATTGATGACTGGTTGTGTTGGACGACCTACTGACGAATCAAACATAAATCTGACTACCACGATAGGATTAGTTTAATTGAACCAACCTTGCGTTTGAGTAGTTAACATTTTTTTCTAAACATTAGTAAGTTGAATAATATTAAACGACAATAAAATTATGTATTTTTAAAGAACCACGTGTTTCAACAAAATGAATATCGAGATTTTAAAATGATGTAATATTTATTAAATTGATTAATTATACATGAATGAAAGAGCAACTGAAACACTTTTTTCTAAAGCACTTTTCCGTGTACTAAAGCACACGGCATACATCCAGCCGTTACGAGAGGTCATTCCATACTTTCATCAGCAAGTCTGTAATTGATGCAACGGCTGCTTCAATCCTGTGTTTCAAGTCGAGTAGGTTGGACGGTAACGTTGGCACATCGTACTTTTGATCCCCCCATAAACCCCTAAAAGAAAAAATCGCACGGGATAAAATCGAGCGAACGGAAAACAAGTCCTGTCATGAAATCGAATGCAGCGTTGAGTTGCGAGTTATTCAAAAGTGTATGTATGTTTGTTGTTCCACCTAGCATCTCAACGGCTAACCCGGGGTCATACACGGTTTGTATGACCCCGGGTTAGAATCCTTACGTTACCGGGAGTGCCATAGACTGTAATATATATATATATATATATATATATATATATACATACACATGTGGAACAACAAACATACATACACTTTAAGTACATTACACTCCTTTTTGGGCAGTTCTGTAAAAATATTCGTTTTATTGTCTTTCGGGCGTATTGTTTGTCATTGTCTTTTCTTTTATCATTTTGTTGCATACTTTCCACAGAATCTTCTTTGATTGCTTTTTTATAATTTTTGCTATGAATTTTTTATAAATTGTTAAATTAAATTAAATAATTCCAACAAAATTTATTAAAAAAAAGACAGATTTTTATTTCTTTTAATATATAAAATTCACTTTGAACAAAACAAGATATTCGTTGTCTTTACACGAAACAAAAAAACCTGATTTTATTTCGCATCCAATACAAGAAATAAATTTATTTAACATAACGTATTTTAATAATACGGATAAATTCAAAACAGGAAAATAATTTACCGAAGTTAAACAATAATTAAATAATTTAACATTAATTCTCAGTTAAAACCTTTAAAAAAGTTACATTACACACCGTATTAATGTAATAACCTGTGAATCGAATATATAAAAATAATAATTACAGTGTAACAAACAAGCGTACGTGAATAATTTTACATTATTATTATTTTATTTTAATCCAAATCATCCACAGCGAACAGTCTTACCAACGGTTCACGCATTCTTATATATGCAGTTGCCAAGAGTTACGTGAATTCGTTATATAAAGTTAAGAGAAAGCAACAGAAATTAAACAGTAAGATACCTATATACATTTTATATTACTAGGCCGTTAGCAAATAAGCACCCGAGGTATTTTAAATTAATATATAATACTAAAGAAGTAGTTTCTCAAACAGGAACGTGAATATGCGCTTCGATTTACTCGTAACATGAATTCATACAACAGTAGTTTTAAGGTATTACACAGCGATGTGGAAGTATTATCATATACTGTGCACGTTTATAATAAATGTTTTTAATACATAAACACTAACCTGTTAAACTAAATAAATAAATAAATAGACGCCTGACTGCGTTACAAAATACTACCAGTGTAACTTAGTGAGGAGGGATATAAGGAAATAATATAATAAACATGCTATTAAAATTAATAAAATACATCTTGTTAAATTAGATATATCTGTATATGTTTAAAAACACTAAGAAATGTAACAATAACACACGTGCGCGCGCGCGTATATATCTATTATTTATTAAAAGGAAAAATGATTGAAATGATTCCAAGAAAGAGACAAAAGGATAGAAAAATTAAAAATAACCTAAATCTTTAATCTTAAAGATTATTTTCCTAATGTTTACCTTGCATTTTTCCAAATAGTACACAGACGTAATCTCTCAACTATCCAATGAGATGAGAATGATAGTGTGATATGTAAATGAGTTGCAATGTTATTATAACCGAAAACAGTTATGGTTTTCTTTTCTTTTTTTTTAAATAATAAATTTTGAAAATATCACAACAGTGCCCAAAGGAAAAAGGAAAGCGTTGTAGAGATTCCCTAAAGTAAAAAAGTCACATAAAACACCGTAATGTAATTTAAAGATGAAATAATGGACTGCAAAAAATTCAAAGGTTAGGTAAAGCAATTTGTCAGAATTCAGATATTTGGAGGAGTACCACAGGGGTCCGTATTGGGCACCCTGTTACGGCTAATAGTTTATGATAGTATCCTTGCTTTGAATCTTCCTGCGGGTTCGGAAACGATTGTATATGCCGACGATCTTGCCGTGCTGGTTCGCGGCAGGACTGAGGCTGATTTAGAGCAGCGTGGAAATATGGCACTTGCTAGTATCAATAACCGGATGCGCGACAAAGGTCTCGAGTTTTCATCCAATAAATGTGAGTATACAACACTCACGGGAAGAAGAACTGGCAGAATTAACTTGCGACTGGGTTATCATCCCCTTCAGGTCAGGTCTTCTATCAAGTATCTAGGGGTCACAATTTATCAATGGTGCAGGGTTTAGCACGCATGTGGCAAATATATGTAATCGAGCGGATAGGACCGTACAGTCACTGAATATACTGATTCATCTCATGCTGCTCCTCGAGCATCTAAGAGAAGACTGATTTCGTCTGCGGTTATCTCAGCTTTGTTGTATGCCGCGCCGGTCTGGGTTAAGGCGGCACGTGTTAAGCGAAATTTGAGCAATTTACAGAAAGTGCATAGAAGAAAGTTGTTGGGAATATTTTCCGTCGTACGCAAAATTGATTGCGTACGACGTGGCTTACGTGTTGGCAGTTGTACCACCTATTGATCTACTAATTGTACAGCGCACCCTGGTTTACGAAGACATTGACAGAAAGGACGCTAGAGTGACAAAAACCTTAGGATGACTGGAACAAAAGATGGATATCGGGGGCGTGGGGTCTGTCTGAGACAAAAAGATTATTGCCAGACCCCACGGCGAAATGGATTACCAGCTTGCTCTGTTCTTCTCAGGGCACAGGGCGTTTGATTATTACCTTTATAGGTTCGGTAAACGCAGCTATCCTCGCTCCATGTACTGTTATGGCAAGGATTCTGCCGAACACACACTATTTCACTGTGAGGAGTGGAACGATCCCCGTGACCACGCTGGTTTAACTGGTTTAAGTCCAGAAGACCTTGCCAGGTATATGCTTGAGACAGATCAGAATTAGCAGGCGATCGACAAATACGCGACCAAAGTTTAAAGAAAGAAGGATGAAGAAAGAGGCTTGAAGACGCTGGTTTTAAGATCAGTAGAGATGGAGGTCAGAGATGGAGATCAGTTGCGAGGTCCGGTATGCCGAGGTGTGCTGGTACCAATGAAGGGTTGAGGACTCCATGGGGTAAAAGAACAATAACATAAAAGACCCAAACCGGTGGGGACATCTTTGGGTGCCGACCTGCCTTGCCGGATTTTTAGCCGGTAAGCGGGAAGGCTCGTTTAAGTAAATGGACACTTTCCTGGGCTGAGGTTTACTTAACTGTATGTTTGGCCCAGGGAAGTAGGGATGGTAAAAAAAAAAAGGTAAAGCAACCCACCGGGTTGGTCTAGCTGTGAATAAGCAAATCAGCCGATTCGAAGTCGAGAGTTCCAATCAGTAATCCTAGTAAATTTCTTGATTATCGTGATTTTCTTAGATCTTAAATATCGTATGATTAAAATTGCTTATGTTAGCATAGAAAATTCGATTTAGTTATCAAGTGAGTCACGATAAAAAAAAACAAGATGGCCGCCACTTTAGTTAAGGCCTTCTTCTTGCAATAACTTTGTTGTTTGTCGTCGGATTTTTACGACAAAGGTGTCGTTTTATTCACAAAAGAAATGCTTCATAATTTTTACAATAACAATACAATTTGATAAATCTAATAATTCCTAAGATATTTAAGATTGAAAAATAGAAACGACCGCCATTTTTAAATTTGTCAACGAAGAGTAGCGTTATTTTTTTTCCCCAATTATAAAATGTTAGTTTAAAATAAAGTACAAAATTTAATTGCATTTAATGGGCAGGTGGACAGACAGAAAAACATGCGTTTTCGTATGTATGTTCACTAGACATTTTTTCTCCAGTATGTTAAGTCGAATCATCTCCTAGACTTTGGGCTCACCTTTTAAGAACACTCTGTACATTTGTACATACACACATTATACGAATATACGTAGCAACGAAGATTTACCCGTAGGAGCACAAATTTTAATGAACTGAATTAATGAATTGTGAGTCTCTATAAACTGAGCTGAGTTGAACTGAAAGATTCTAATCAATCGAATGAATAATATTACAAAAATAATAGAATTAAATTAAAGTTATATAAAATAATATTAAATAAATTTAAGAAATTTCTGTTTAATAATAATGGGCTTCTCATGTGAACTGCGTTTCAGGTTAAAATGGTGAGATTTTGCGAGCACCTTGTTCGAGGCCCAATTTTCAAAATGAGGTATTTGTTAGTAGATTGAAGGTTATTTTTTGAATGCATCAGATCTAACAGATGACGGTTATTTGAAAATTTTTTTATGTCTTCCCAACCAATCTTTCGATTTTTAAAATTCAAACGGGGTATTTTCTAGTAAAATACGAAACCATAATGGAATTAAACCAAAACAAAAATTAACTGATATTCAGAAATGAACATTATGATTGAACGACTGCCCAAAAAGGAGTGTAATGTATTTAGAGTGTATATATGTTTGTTCTACCATAGCAGCTTAACGGCTGAACCGATTTAGATGTTTGACCCCACGTTGGAATCCTTACGTCATCGGGAGTATCATAGGCTCTCTCCCTCTCTCTCTCTCTTTCTCTCTCTATATATATATATATATATATATATATATATATATATATATATATATATATATATATATATATGTCTAAATAAATTTAAAAATATTATACTACACACAAAATTGTTAAAAACCGCAATTATCTTATATTAAAAAGCAATGGTTTTTTTGGGGAGCGGGCAGTAGTGTTTCATTTAATTTTTAATATTTATTTCTTATTTTAAAGAAAGGAACTGGCAATTATCAGTAAACTGCGTAAAAATCTTTTGTTTCATATTTAATTTCAATAACTTTCAATAACGCGGGAACGTTAATTAAATTTTTTTCTAGTTTTAAATATAATTTTAATACGTTTAAAAATTATAATAGGAGAATTATATTTTGAAAATAAATCTCAAAAAATTAATTCGGAGAAGAAAACTGTTTTTATAGCTAAAAGATTACTTTTTAAAATTAGACAAAAATAAAAGTTAAATTTTACTCCAACTGAATTATAATTTACTGAAAAATAAACACATCTTAAATTGTCCATAACAAAAAGAAAGGAACTCAACCGACAGGTAAAAGTAAAATAACTTACTACTTTACACTATTTATACTATTCTACTAATGGCTGTGACGCATATGTAATACAAGAAGCAGCAATCCGAATTGCTTTCACTTAGCAAAATGTTCATTATACAATCAGTATATTACAGAGTAAAGGTGACAACTGTATAGCTGTATACAACTACATTTCAGTAAACTTATGCTGATGTGCAAAAAAAAAGTCTTATTGTGAAATAGGTATCAGATAAACCTATTTTCTCTAGTAAAGTAGATATGGGTTTAGTTCTCGAGCATGACTATGCAATTTAAAGAATGACTTGAATCTACCGACCAAAACAACAAAATCTTATCAGTATAATACTAAAAAAAAGATAGTACTTAATTCTGTAACTAAATTAAGTTATTAAAAAAAAAAAAAAAAAAACTCCAATTAATTTAGGTTTAAATTATACCTATTAAACTATACGTAAACTTAATTTAAATACCCTTCAATATAATTTACTACAGGCGAACAAAATTAACAGCTATTAATAAATTTAAAGTAAAAATAAATTTAAAGTAATATTTATAGCTAAGGTATTATTATGGTTACATATTTATTAGATCTACAGAGTTTAGTTTATCGTTTAACAAGCAATTAGTCTTATGTATGTTTTACTTTGTTTTTTCTTGGATGATAAGTAAACCCTAATAGAAACAACTTACTGTTGTCGAGATTTATTTTGTACATTTATATTAACATCATCTTCATAAGTAAAATTATAAGATACATATATTTATTTATAAATTGCAAATTTAGGTTTAAAAAAAGATATCTCAATGTATAATTAATTATATACTAAAAAAAGCTGACAACAAAAGTTGTTGTCAGAATTTGTTGTCTAACCGAAATTGGTTATTTATTCTTATATAGTAGAAAAAAAAAATAATACATGAAAAAAGTTTAAAAATATTCTAAAATATCTATATTTTAATCGATAATTCAAAAAATCCGGTTAAGAGAAGTTCAATAAATAAAAGATAGCATTTCTTAAGGGGTCGAGAGTTCTAATGTTCAAATCCTATAAAAAACAGTTACTTATATACGGATTTGAATACTAGATCGTGGATACCGGTGTACTTTGAGGATTAGGTTTCAATTAACCATACATCTCAGGAACGGTTGACCTGAGACTGTACAAGACTACACTTCATTTACATTCACACATTTCATCCTCTGAAGTAATATCTTACGGTGATTCCGAAAGCTAAACAGAAAAAGAAATAAAAGAAAGGTTTTTTAGGGGAGGGGAGATTTTGGGGGCAATTTTTTTCTTTTTAATTAGTAAGATAAGCATGTACGCTCTTTTTTATAGCCTCCGGGACCACCTTAAGGCATTACTTCAAAGGATGAATGAAGACAACATGTATGAATGTAAATCAATTGTAGTCTTGTACTGTCTCAGGTCAACCGTTGCTGAGATGTGTGGTTAATTGAAACCCAACCGCCAAAGAACAACGGTATCCACGATGTAGAATTCAAATCTGTATAAAAGTAACTGCCTTTAATAGGATTGAAACCTCTAGACTTCGAAATCAGCTGATTTGCGATGACAAGTTCACCACTAGACCTATCCGGTGGGTTATGTACACATGTACTGAGCTTAATTAAAGTTACATGAAAACATTTTGAGAAAATTGTCCCCAAAGAAACTACACGAGTATATCCTACTCCCTGAAGGTAGTAACCAACCTTCACCAACAAATTGCCCTATATACAAGAGGAGTCTCTGTACAAATTTCATCAAAATCGGTTCATCCAGTGAAACGTTATTTAATGTGTTAAAAATTAAAGTAAATGTGTAAAAAAGTATAAAAATTCAAAACGTCAACCACAGCTCGCGCAAAAGCCAGCAGGAAATATAAATTACGCATATCATTGGAAAGGGGAGGTTATGGGCCACACACAGGTACCCCGATGTCCGGTGCCGAGTGAGCGAGACTGTTTCGAGAGCGTCGCAAAGCTGACACGGCGCGCTCAGTGTATGACGCCGACGGCGCGAGCACCTCTTCCGCTGCTTATTATGCCTTATGTCTCTTACTTCTCATATCAAAGAACGATATTGAACAAAACTGTCGTCGAATATTAATGGAAATAAATGTAATTTACCATTTATTGTATGTTTTATGTTAAAATTAAATTTAGTACGCAGTCAATGTCTCGTTTTTATTTCAATCCAATACACTAGTGACTCGCTGATATACAGACCGACAATTTTATCTGTAGAGTTGACCAAATGAAGGAATTGAAATTTTTCATCGGAGTTTTTCAGTTTTGTTTAAAAAAAATACGATGGTGACTCTCCCATTTAACTCTACAAATAATTTGGTCAGTCAGTTGCTCGGAGGAACTTTACCCGACGTCTGTAATGTTTCACGTTAACCAACGGCCTTGCGCCCTGACACAGCCCCACCATCCCGACTTTTTTTTTCTAATTGAAGTTGAACTTCTGAAATTTGTGTTGAATTTTAATAAATGTTATTTACATCAATTTTCTCAGAATTAGATTCTCAAACTTAAATAGAAATTATTATTTGTTTAACCGTAAATTAACAAATTTATTTTATTCCATACCTAAAAAAATGTTTTTTCTGACACAATATTTTCGTGTTTTACTCCGTTTTTCTGAAAACCTAAATGAGATAGAGGTCTAGACCACTTTTAATTTCAATTTCTTAAATCAAAAAATCATAAGGAAGTACCAGATTTTCCAGACTAATAAGAATTTCAGTACGGTTTAATTTCATATAGGGAGCAGAAGCAGGGTAAATGTTGCGAGCCGAAACTTGCTTACCAATCGTTTACTGATCTGCGTTTATATGAACTTTTTTTTCTTATTTTTGGCTACAGAATCATCTCCCAAGAGATTTCCGTGTAATCTGGAATGAATCTGTACATGCTAGAAGACAAAATGACCAAATAAATGGTTATTGAAATCCTGGTGTCAGAATTTCAATAGCCATTTATTTCTCCTGAAAATGGAACACATAAATTCTCGATAACAACAAGAATACCATGCCAGGCATATTGTTAGAAAATTGAGAAATTATATCGTTTTCAGTTCTCTTCTTCACCAAGACAAATGTACTTTTTTCTTTTTTATTATTATAAACCCCTTCCTAGTAACCGGTTCAGCAATTAAGCATTCGCAGTCACCATAAAGTGCAGTGGCAGCACTCGTTGCCGTCCCTGTCTACCCCATATATTGAGAGGTGTCCAACGGGTTCCTTTCAACATCATTGGAACGCATCGACCTCCTCTTCTGGACAGCCTATACGCCCTCCGCTGAAAGGCTACTCTCCCCGGCCCTAACCTATCCACGCCAGACGAATATTTCACCCGCCTGCTGCTATCGCGACCCCTTCACGTCTTAAGGATCCCTCATGTCATCATCGGGGAGCTCCGACCCATCCACTCATGCATGTGGGTGGACGAAAACATCCTAGACATGAGGGCTGCCTTTCTCGCCCTATAAGTCGCCACGTTTCATCCCCTTAACGTCGACCCTGCCCTTCCGCAATTTAATTCTTTTTCTCCTTTTCCTTTTTTTCCCTCTTTACTTCTAAAGACGATGTTCTGATCTCTCAATACAGTTACTTCTTTAACCAATGGAGCTTTCCTATTTGCCCATAGTTATAGGACATGTGACATGATCAGTATTACACACAATTATAATCAGTAAAGATCCGCCGCCAACTTCACCGAAATAAAAGTTATATTAGATCCTAAAAGTGAAATCTACCTTTTTACCCTTTGATCTCGCTACAAGTCCAATATATTTTTTACAGCAAATAATACTAGTTAATCTCAATTCTGTTCACATGATTTATTATCGATCAGATTTATAAGAAAAACTGATATTCAACATTATAGTAAAAATTTAAATTTAAATAATTTTTAATGACTTTCTGATAATTTATTTTTTGTATTCGTTTATTAAAATTTAGTTTTTTAAACATATTTTAATAAATAAATCCTTCATGCTGAAGAATAAAAAAACTTAGTACTTAAATTCATTCGTTTTATACGTGAAATTAAATCATATTAAAATAACGATTAGAAAAATTTTCATTAAGAAAAAACCAATTTCGATAAAAAACATCGTTACTATACCAAAAATGCAAACCGATACAATAAAAAAAAACCTCGTTAATGACAAACTGCACAAACCAAAAAATAGATGTGTTGTTCAGATATTTAAACGATCGTGATACGCTGCAGGGAATTTTATTACAGTCAAAAAGCCTGTCTCATCTCATATCAGTACTTTCTCTGTTGTACACTGCATAGTGGAGGTGTAAAAAAAAAAAAAAACAATGGTCGAATATACGTAGACTCTTTCTCAGGTATAGCTCGATCTAACTTTCTCTAAATTAAACTTTTAATAATAAATCATAAATTGTAAATGCGTAGTGGTATTTGTAAATAATTAAATATAATTTACCAATATCATTTTACATAAAACAGGTGAGAAAAGAGTAATATAACGAAGTAAAAAGGTAAATTATCTAACGAATCATTTTCATCTAATTGTATAAAGTATTCCTTCTAGTATATGGTTTTGCAATATAACGGATACAAAATGTAATTTTATCCTATTGTTTTCCCTATCTCATGAAACGACAAATGAATCAAAAGAAATAAAAAGAATAGAATTCCTTTATCTCATTAAATACATAGCTGTTAATTAACATATTTTATACTACGTAACAAAACAGCTTCGACATCGCAATAGACACCGCAACACTATAAAAAATACCATCGGTTCATAAAACATTTATTAAAAGGAAAAATACATGTGTCGGCCAATTCTAATTTAAAATTCCATTATTTGCGATTAAACATATTTTAAAAAATCTCACTAGATATGAATGGACTGGACCGTAACTGGCAATAGCGCAACAGATAATACTAGATATGCACATTTTATCTAATTTTGAACAGTGGATATATTGTACAATTTGTAAGTAACATTATCAATTTTTATCTTTAATGTGTTCTAAAAATTAATAATATCAACAAGACTTTATAATTATATAACTAAGGAAAAATCTAGCATAATCGAAATTTTAAAAAGAATATTAAATAAATTAAGAATTATAAAAGCATTTTTAGAAAAAATATTTATTAATTAATATCGTAAACTAATTATAAATAATACAAATAAAATTGTGTACAATATACGGTTCATAAATTACATAAAACACGATAAACTTGAAATGTAATTTCTATTTGTGGATTTTATTATAATGTAAATTACAATTTTCAACGGTAGTTCAGAGACAAAATTCACAGAATATAAAAATTAATATATCTGATGATAAAAATTCTTCAGAAACAATTTTCTTATTTAAAATTAAAATACGAGATATTTAATAACATTTAGATATTATATACATATAATAAATAATAACTAGGGTAGTCCCTGTACGCGTATCACGCAAAAACTACTGGACAGATTTTAATAAAACTTTGCATATTTATACCTGATAGTTTTGGTTATTAATCTCAAATTAGAAATATCATGATAGTTATAAAAAATATTCAATAAAGAAAAAATTCATTTATTTCTGTTAACACAGTTAAAAAAATATTTCTGATTTCAGATACGAGGTGTGTTCAAGTAACCAGAATTTTGAAATTTCGCGGGTTGCATTAGTCCGATTCTCGCGATTTTTTTCGTAGTTGTATTGGTGAACATGTTTGAAAAGTATCTGTACATTTTTACCTATATTGGGTGTTTAGTCTGTTGTCAAAACGATAACACGTGTTTTCGTACAATCGGTGATTTTTATTTGTATAAATAATGGATCAGAGAATTTGTATTAAATTTTGCTATAAGAATGGAATAAAGTGTAGCAATATTTTATAAAATGTTAAATATTGCTTTTGGTAAGTCTGCTACGAGTAAAGCAAGGGTTTACGAGCGAGAGTTTACGAGTTTAATCGTTTCCAAGAAGGTCGTGAAAACGTTGAAGAAAAATTAATTAATTAAAAATAATTGGAAGAACATTAACTGTTACCGACAGATGAAAAATACAATAAAAATAAATTTCTTTGAAGGAAGTCTTACCACCTGATGAATGAATTTTTACGAAACATTGTTGTTATTTTACAGTAAGATCCTCTAACATTTTAAAGAGTTTACCTCTATCTTAGTCAAGTTTATTTTATCGTTATCTAAATTCGGGAAACAATTATCCGACTATTCCGCAACTGTTTTAAAAATCAGGTTTGTGCATAAAAGGTTTATCATTGAAATATTTAGAGTGAGGTCTTTCTTTATGAAATAAAAATTATATAAATAGAAACCAAAAAATAAAATCTTGTAAATGGTCTTAAAACATATTAAGAAACGATGGCTGGACTCACCAGCCTATTGTTTTGCGCGTAATTATAACTGTGGACATTTGTAACGATACTAAAATACTAACGATACTTTTGTATATATCTAAGATAAAAAATGAATAAGGTAATTCAATTCCAAAAAAAAATCAAAACGGATTCTGTTCACATATTACAGACAAATATAAGAAAAGATAAAAATAAAAAAATATAAGAAGGACTCCGCATTTAGAAAATCATTTCTATTCTTTTATACAACGTATTTTTTTTAATTCTTATTTTTCTGTTTGATTCTTACAAACAGTATATTTTCTTTTTTTGTTGATAAACATAAGAAATTACTGGAAATTTTTTTTATATTGTCTGATTTAACTTTACTTTCCGTAGTAAAAATACTCATTGGGACCATAGATTCCTCTAAGCTGCGTGGATGCGCAATGATTTTAGAGGTATTGCAGTAAATTGTACAGAGAAATTTATTTCCCGCGCATCTACAATCGGATATTATAAATAAGGTATACTCAATGATACATTTAGTTGAGACTACGGAGTAGGGGTTACACCGTAACTTTCTTACGGGAGCAACTACTATTCATAACAAAAACATCGGCAGTTCATCGCACAAAGTAATGTAATAGTTACGAGTGATGAAGCCATCATGCTCGGGAAGAAAAATGGGGTAGCAACAATTCTCAAAAGAGAAATATCACATTTAACTGAATAACACTGTGTAGCACATAGGAAAAGGATTAGATGATGCGTGAAAAAATGCATCTATTATACAGAATATAGAAATTTTTATTAGAGTGTACACAATGTTTCCACCGATATAGCATCAAAAAGAAAAATTTTGAAGAATTAGCTCGAGTGTTAGAGCATAATGTTATATCATTTAAACCATTAAATGGAGTTAGATGGTTATCCAGATATTTCGCGTCGATGCTTCAGTAAAAGAATTACGATACATTGAGTATCGTAAAAGACAACAGAAAGCAATGATCCCATTTCTAAATACTGCGAAAAATTCTAATTCACAATTTAGGGTAGCAATATTTGCTATGAAATATATATTAGACGAGCTTACACCCTTATAAACATATCAAGAAAAGTGATTTAATAATTACTGGTGCTCATCGGTATGTAAAAATTACTATTAACATACTAAAAACTCAAAATTTGGGACACGAGATTTTTTGGAAGGAAAATGTAAGAGAAATATTATAGAAACGTCAAAATTATATCGATACATCAGCTATAATTCGATTTATTGAACGTGTATGTTCATTTAGAGAGCAGATTTCCAAGATTGGTAAGCATCTGATAATGAAATTATTATGAATTCAGGAAAAATGTTGATTTCGGAAAGCAAAATATAATACAGTTTTCCAAAAAATTATTAAGAATTTAAGGCAAATATAAACGTTGATATAGGTAAAATATGAAACGAATATTCAGAATTGAAAGTTTCAATTTTAGAGAAAACTAAACTAGGATTGCTCAAGATTTTAAAGTGATACATTAACCTTTGTCCAAACTTTTTTTTTAACCATCTTTAAACTCACAAGGAGCGACCGGCATTCGCCTAATAGACGCTACCTCAATCACACCCGTGAGCCGTGATGGCAAATAAACCCGTCCTAGTTTAGGGCTCTTACTGGCCCCCCCCCCGTAATGTCCCTTCTTTTTTTGGACCTTTTTTAACCACTCAGGGGCAACTGGTAATCACCTAGAAGACGCTGCCTCGGTCAGCCCTGAGTAACCTGGCTGTAGATTAACTCACCCTGTGCATGCAGCTGCTATCTTCGCTGTCCTGCCCGTCAGAGTCCCTCCTGGTTCATTGAGACATCATGACCACCGCTTCTGATTGCCACGACGCCCCTACCCAGAAAGGCTACCCTTCCCGTCAATATACCATAATCAGATCCGGGTATGCACCCCACGCATACCCCTCCCCGAATCGCGCGCCCGCCTCACATACTTTAAGGGTCTTCAATGCTTCATCAGAACGCCCCAATCTAACCACTCTTGCGTGTGAATGGACGAAAAACGTCCTCAGCATTGAGGCTACCTCCCTTTTTCCTATAGGTATCCACGATTCAACCCTTGGCGACCTCATTTTTTTCGCGTCTTTTTTTTTTACAAACTCATTTATACATTTATTCCCCAGGCAATAACCCCTTGGCATGCTCCCAGTATTTCTAGGTGTCTTCTAACCGATCTGGATGGGCCTAAAATTCTACAGGACAGTAACAGAACTAGACATAATTAAGTGACAAAGACTTGACTGAGCAATAGCGCTAACATGTCAATGAATCATAACTATTTACGGTATTGGCATATCAATTGAAAAAACAGGCTAAAAGTTCAACAATTCATATAGCAAAAAGTCCATACTTAATATGAAAGTAAATAAAAGACGGCCCATTAAAAACACTCAATAGACATTTCCTAACCTAACATATGGAACAATATAAAATGCACATATACAAAATCATTATTTACATCATGCACAAGAAAATCAAAAGACCTAACACTACTTGAATGCGAACCGAAAAGACGGGGTCCCGGCTCATCAGAACTCCCTGACCTCCCGCTTCTGTATGGTCAGGGTTCCCTTTCACAAGACGACTGACCTGCCCGTGCCTACACCTACTCAAGGTGCGGGTATGCTCCCCACGCATAACCACCACCCCACCCCCCTCCAGCGTGCCCACATCGCATAGCTTGGAATCCTCATTGCGTAATCAGCCCGTCCCCACCCAAGCCGCCGTTATTTGTGGTTTGGGCCCTAGCGCCCTCAACAATGAGGCTACCCCGTGACCCTACACGGTTCCACGTTTCGCACCCGGGTGCCCATATCTTTTCAACTCCCCCCCCCCCCCTATAGTATATATGTATAAGAATTTCCGCTACAGCCGAAACACCAACCTGCAACCTTTATCCAAACTAACCCTGAATTTTCTAACCTTTCTCTTCTATATAACATTGTGAGAACTTTCCAAGCATCCAGCGTAAACTGCGAACGTGGATTTTGTTATGAATTCCATAAAACAAAAAAACTGAAACAGACTCGAAAATGAACACTTGGGTGATCTTATGAGAATTAAAATATGTCTATCCGATGGTCAAGAAGTAAATACAAATGAAGTTTACAAAGAATGGATTTCTATGAAAGATAGAAGACAAAAAGTTAAGAAAAATATTAATCTGAAATAAAACACGTTACCTAATTGTTTTCATTTAAGTACGAATACATATATGAATGTATTGTATAATTGATATATACTCGTATGTATCGTATAACAATAAAGAATTTTGAAAAAAATTATTTTTGAATACTTTTTTTACCACAATTGAATTTTGTTCGCGCAGCTCTGAAAAAATTAAAGGGAACTTTGATTGGACTCTAAATAAAAGGTGCATACGGTGGTAAAAAGGACCACCTTAACCCTGTATCAATTAGGTGCTATGTCTGATTTATTATCTCACGAAATTATTTAATTAGAAACCCTGTACGTTCTTTTTGCTCCTTATAATAAGGTGAGTAGGAAAAACATACATTAATTTGACAATTATCTTGATAAAATTGAATAAAAAGTAGATATCGCCTACCTTTTAAAGGCAGGTGCATTAAATAAAGGAAAACTGGATGATTAGATTAAAAATGACGTTTAAAAAAATACGTTAGTCGCACAAAAAGCTTTAAATGTTTTAAACAATATATTTTTCAGCTATTATTTTTATCTAATATTAATTTTTTTTTTTTAAATGAAAAAAATGCTAAATCATTTTATAGTATTATTATAATGTATTATTTGCCTTTTTTATTTTAATAGTAAATTATTATATAGAATTATTTTAATGGACACTTGAAATTATATTAATAATAATAAAAATAATTATAAAAATTGGTACTTTTATAGAATCACGATGCTCCTGCAATTATTATTAATATTATTATTACTATTATGTTTTCTTCTTCTTTTTCTTTAAATACAATTTAATAACAACTAAAATAAATTTCTGTTATAAAAATTAACCCATATTATTAAAGTGAAAGCCGCAGTTATATAAATGAGAGTACACTTCGTTGTTATTTTTAATTTATTTACGAATTACAGTTTTTTTTATTATAATTTTACATGTAACTTAAACATGTTTATGGGTCCAATCACATATAAAAAATTAGTTACTCTAGAAATAACTGTAATAATAAAAGATAATAATAAATTCTAAAATCATCATGATTACTTGCATGATTATTATTGTATAAAAATGTTAAGTTCTGAACAAAACTATGATTAACCTGAAAAAAGAATGCTCTTAAAAAATATTTACATTTTTTGCTAACTAGTTTTTTTTAGAGAAAAAATAGTTTTTTTAAATATACATATATAAATATTTTTAAAAAATCATTAAATTTTTATTTTTACGATATAATAAAATTCACTATAAAGAAACAACAGTGTTAATTACACATAATTAAACCAATTTTGATGCTATGTCATAAATATAATACTAATAAAGTAAAGTTTAAAACGATAGCGTATGAAAATAAAAGCAATAAAATAAAACTGAAATAAAAGGGCTAATAAAATGTATAAAATGAAATAAATTTTAATTAAGTATAAAAAAAAAATTAGATATATGAAGTTAAGGTAATCTTACAACTGATACAGAATGTATAATTAAAAGACCTGGCAATAAACTAGCTACAGAGGAAAAAATCTGACAACAAAGTTGTAATACTATCCAAGCTTTGGTTATTTATTCTTAAATAGTGTAAAAATAATTAATTATACATGAATAATATTGTAATGGATAACATGATTCACTTCCGGAAAATTTTGACAAATCGTAGGGTTTCACATACCCCAGACCCCAAAATCACCGTCAGTTCAAAAGTTTATATTATATTTAACTTTCTTGTGAACATGATAACTGCCGTAATTTTGCACCAATCACTTTCAAATTGATACATAAAATATAACAACCCAAAATCTAGGTCGAGTTCGTTAATGGGTAAAATCGGACCATGGGGGTGAAGATGGGAGTGCTTTTTCGAGGAAAAAAAATATCGCTTTAATTTTCATATTAAGGCTAAAATATAGAATTCGTTTAAAGTTCCTACTATTCTTTGGATAAGAGCCTAAAACTTATATAAGTAAAATTTTTTAATATCACCAATCATTGGCCTAGGGGATGGAAAAAATTGGGCTTTAAAGACAAAAAAAATCATACTTCCCTTAATAGACACAGTATCGAAAAGGTTTAAAGTGATCGTGACTCCTCTAAACATTACGTAATACTTTTGTCATTTTTGATATGACCAACCCTTACGGGAAGGGATGACCAAAATGTTGCTGGAATTGTAAGAAAATGAGGCTTATCGTATACTAAACATGTGAAACTTTTTTCACATACAACCATTGTATGAGTAAATCTTAAGTTTTTCTTAACTTTACGATGGAAATATTTTTTATCCCCGATTAAGCCCCGGTGAAATCTACCTCCGCCTTACGGCGTGACGAAAGGGATTTTTTTTTATTTTGAAGTGGGGGTAGGTAATTTATAATGAAGTTCTATTGTATAATAGTTATATTTTTAAATAAACCAAAAAAGTTTAAATATTCAAAAAATCGATATTTGTTTATTTGTTTATTTTTTCTGCTCCTCCACCTCCAGAATCACCTACCAAAAATTTTTTTAAATTTTTCTATGTTTACATGTTAAATGGAAGAAACAGAAGAAAAAAATCATCTAAGAAATGTACAACCAATAAAAAGTTACCGAAGATTTCTTTTTTGGGGGCGGGGGATAAATTATGATAAAATTTTATTCCAATATTATTACTAAAAGTACGTTATTTAAAATTTTAATAATATTAAAAGTTTAAAAAAAACCAAAAACGTTTTGAAAATTTCAAAATATCGATATTTTTAAACTTTTATCGGCTTTTCTATTCCCAATAATGTCCCAAGTATTTTTTTTTTTTTTTGGTCGCTTTCACTACTACACCATCTAGATAAATATTTAAAAAAATTCGATTAAAAAATATGCAATAAATAAAAAGATACCTTTTTTGATTTTTGGGGATGGGGGATTTACAAGACAATCTTTTTTAAAAATATGGTAAGATTAGCATTCATTGCATGTGCTGAGCTTAATATAAAGTTGGGTTATTTTTACAAAATTATGAAAAAATTAACCCACAAAAAACCCCTTCACTCCTTGAAGATACTAATCCCAAAATGTTACCAAAAAATTGCCTTATATATGTTACCATAAAAGACCGAAATTACAGAATGTCGATATTCTTTGTTGAATGTCGACACGTACCAAATACATCGGTAAAAGACCGAAATATTTGCTTATTCGGACCGTTGCCGGTATACATCGACAAACCCAGATAAGCTGTGGTGGGGATCGAAACGATAACTAGAAATTTAAAAAAAATCTCCCGATACCAATTTCTAAGGCATTCGTTCTGAAAATGGGCGATAACGCCCCCTTGTAACCTCTGCAGGCCTTCAGAGGGGGCGGTAGAAAACCTACAAAAAATTGGGGACGTTCAGGCGGTCTAGGATGGCGATGGCTGATTAAAAAAAAAATATTTTATGCTTTCCTGATATTTCAATGTAAAATTAAATACCTAATATACTAGTACAAAAAATTAAAGGGACACCTATATTTTATGATAAAAAATGTATTTCAAACTACTTTTGCTTTGCAACCAAGAGGCTTAGAGAGACGAATAAAAAAAATTAAAGCTTGAATGCTCTACTTTTAAACAATATTACTTCAGATTTCAAAAATCGTCAAATTAAAAAAAAAATCAGTGAGAAGAAAAGTTTTAAAAATTTGGAAGTTTTTCTTTGTGTTTGTGATCGAGCGCATGGGGGTAAACGAAATTTTTTCTGTAAACTGCATTAAAATCGTTTAAAAGATTAGGACATTCGCTTTAATTTCTTTTTTCATATGTTTCTACGATTTTTCTGAACCGAAACATTCCAGTTTAAAGAGAAAAGGCCACTTTTGTCTTTAATGCTGTATATCTCCCGATCTAAGCAACGTATCGATACAAATAAATATGGAAATTAAAGGATTTGATCTAGCTTTAATGGCAAATTATGAGGTCTTTAATGTACCTCACAATTTGTCATTAAATCTATTATAAACTTTTTGAAAGCAATTTTAATAAAAATACTTCCAAATATGATTAAATATGCGTTTTAATTGCTCTTATTTAAAATGTAAGTTTCAACTCAGAAACAGGGTATGCCACGTTTAAAAACAATAATTGCAGTTGCTGTTTTTAAGAGCGCATCTTGAAAACAGCAATTGCAATTATTATTTTTAACAGATGATAGTTTAAAAATTTGGGGGGCTAGAAAATTTTTGATTCTCAAGTGAGCAGTAGGCGAAAAAGTTTGAGAATCAATGCTGTAAGGTAGATAGGTTATGAGAAACCCTAGTATAAAAGAGGAATTTAAGGTAAACATAACTTTCGCTCGCTAACCTTGTATAATTAACGCTAAATATGCAAATGATAAATGTTATTCTCCAAAATTGGAGGCGATTAAACAAATTTTATTTTTTAATTAAATTCATCAAGTTTTCTGGGTTTTTTTTGTTTTTTTAAATAAAAGCTTTTTGATAGTTTTTTTGTTTTCTACTTGCCTTCAATAACCGTTTAGCATAATTCTTTCTTGGATTTATTAAATAAAATAAAATATCTTATAACACTGTTTAAATGATGAGAATTTCGTTATATTTTCCTCTACGATAGCATCATTTTCTACAATAAAATCTCATTATTAGTACAATTTTAAGTTCAATGATTTTAGTACGCATATAATTACAATTACAAAATAAATAATCATTAACTTGAGAGAGAAGTCACGGGAGAACATCATAACAAATTTTTGAATGACAAAGACATAATAGTTAAATAAATAGGCGTTTATCTATAATTAATTATATTTAATAAAATTTGATGTGGATACCACATGACTTCCTTATGCCTATTAAATTACACATATAATTTTTTTTAAAATGAAAAGTATATAAAATTTTATTTCATTAATAACTTCTGATATTTTTTTTCTTTTTATTGTTATTATTGAATTATTATTTAACGTAAAAATGTTTTTACAATAAGATGTTAATAAATTAATATATTTAATTATAATAAAAATTATTTAAAAACAAGATAAGTCGAATTCGAACCGATGTGCCTTTCCCTTGAAAGATCCAAATAGTTCATTAATTAAACTTTTATTTTGGTATAACTCTGGAACCAATGAAAATATGTACCACTTATGATATATCGTTGAAAAGCTTTCAATGAGAGCTGATTACAGTAGATAAGAAAAATGTTTTGGATTTTGGGCATTTTTGGACACTTTTGGTCTAACCGATTGCAATCAAAAGTACACAACTAGATGTTACAACTGTCCTAAATCCAAAATTTCAATATTCCACGGCTAATCCTTTTTGAGTTACGCGAGATACATACACACATACATACGTAGGTATGTACAGACGTCATGCCGAAACTATTCAAAATGGATTCAGGGGTGGTCAAAATGGATATTTCCGTTGAAATCTGAAAACCGAAATTTTTCGTGATCACAATACTTCCTTTACTTCATACAAGGAAGTAAAAAATAATGAAATAATTTTTACATTTTTGTATATATTTTAAAGGTAAGAAAAATGAAATAAGATAATAATAATTCTTAACTTAAGGTATGAAAAATTAATATTAAAATTTTAATATAATCTTGCTAATTATTTGAATAAATATTTAAATGGAAAAGATATTGTACATATTTTAAGATAAAATTGCATCTTAGAAACGTTTTTTTCATTTTTAAGGTAATTCATTTAATGATAAAATCTTTGTTATCATCTTAGAAATAAATGTATATTAGTTTTTTATCTGTTATTATCATAATTATTAATATTTATCACCTGCAATTAAAAATTTGTTTTGTAAGGATTTACTTAATTTATTTGTATTTATACAGTATAAATATACTGGTTTATGTAACCAAATTTTATCGTAAATGTTTACAAAACAAGTTATAAATATATAAAATATACTTGAAAATGAATTACGTTTAGAATTATCCTGATTAATAAAATTTCTAACTCAAAACCTAAATAGAAAGAATTACACACAACATATAAAAAAAAACACAAATATCAAACATGAAAAAAAAAAATGCTAAAAAAGTGTCAGCAGTAAATATACTATCAAATCATTTGAATTTAAAAATATGTATATTAAAATAAGAATTTAAAAATTTACATTTTATGGATACAAGAATACGTTAAAAAAAAAACGTAAATATTTTTATAAAATTATTATCTCTGATACAGAATGCGATTCATAATGAATAAAGGATAACAGGTAACCAGATTAAGCACAAGACTGTACAGGGAAGTGAGTCTACAATTTAGCGAACGGATTGTACTCAAGGTCGCGAGGTCAGCCGCTCATCACGAACCGAACGAGGTTGCCGATGTTCAATACCCATTAACCAACAAAGCAAAATACGGCAACTATGTTGGATTTACGTGACGCCAATTAAACAGGAAAAAATTGACTTAACGGTTAAAGAATTGCCGCTCTATAACCGTATGCAAACCTGACATCAACGCGCGGTTTCGGTTTCACGTGCATCAAAATCGACCGGCAACAACCTCTGGATGACCGATACAAACAAAACCGGCTGTTTGTTTAACGTAAACGGATAACATCGAGCGCTTCGTGATTTTAAATATAGTCAACTCTCTCTTTTCAGAGTAGACAAAAGCTCAAAAGAATTTCCTGCTGTTAACTGCATCAATATAAAATAAATACGGTATGTGTATGAAAAAAATTTCTTATTTATTAATAGTACAATAATAAAATAAAAATAAATAACCGTAGATATCGATAGATGAAGAATGTTCCTGCGTATTAAAAATTGTATAAAAATAACAGGTAAACAATAATAATTACATGGATATAAATAAAGACATAAGATTCAAATTATCTGAAATATGATACAAAAATATGTGTATTCTTCAAAGAATGAATTGTCAACAAATTATATACTAGGAGATTTTTATTAAAACATTTTCAGTCGTTTTCTTTTTGTACAAATCAGAAAACAAGAAACAGAAAGGAATTTGATAATAAGATATACGGTTTATTACAAGATATACCCCTTAAGGAAAACTGTTATTTACGGATTTAAGAGAAAGCGATTGGTATTTCCTGTCAATTATTATATCGAGTACTTACGATATATTTTATAAAAATAAAAAAAAGATTCAATTACATCTGAATCATAAATAATGTTACGAGACGTTTCATAATTCAATACTAAGATAATAAAATGTTGTTATAACGATACGTAATAACACGGTTAGATATGTTTAATATCGGAAGAAAATTAAAATAGTTTACAGAAAAATAAATGCAGTGTTCTAAAAATAAAGAAAAAGTGAGCTGATAATAATACAGTTGAAGAAACTAACAGGGAAACATTACAAACAAAATGACGGAAATGATTTACCACAATACAGTTAAAATATACTAAAGAGAAAAAATATTTTAAATGGGCATCTTATTTGCATTATTCCTAATTACGTTATTTAAGTAGTTTCCATGAAAAATTTACTGTAATAGCTTCAGTATGACGTATATACGGAATACTAAATAAAGGATATTGTGCCACAAAAGTAACAGTGTTATAATTCTAAGTGTAATGCACCTTAAAGAGTAACCACACGTGTGATAATTTTCTACTTTGAAATCACAGAATTAAATCCACTTACAGGAAAAAAATAGCAGCACTACGGTACAAATATGAACCAATTAAAAATGTAGTAAACATATAATCATAAATTCCAACCAAATTAATAATCATCTTGAATTTAAATAAAATCAGTCGTACGTGAAAGATAGATTTTTTTTTAAGGACAATTTATTAATTATGTAATAATAGTATGATAAACAGATTAAGCGATATACAATGCGATCATATTATCGCGCTTTACGTGCATAACTTTAACAGTCTCCAAATTCACTTCAATTTAAATCGCTTTTACATTCATGTGAAACGCGGAGAAAATTTAAAAAATATATCCTAATTATTATATATCCTCATTATTACGTCATAACCAGTTTTTACTTATTTTTCTTAGCTAATTTGTTGGGTTTAGAAATTTTTTTTGGACAACGATTTTTCACTAATCAGGCGTATTCCATTTAATTCAAACAATACCAATTTCAGATAAGAATAATTATTAAAACATTAAAATTATTACTGATGTATTCGTTTCGATAAGTTGAATATTAGGAGAAGACCAATTTGGTTTCAGGAATAGTATAGGGACTAGGGAAGTAATTTCAGCGCTCAGATTAATAGTAGAAGGAAGAGTTAAGAAAAACAAACCAACATACTTGGGATTTATAGACCTAGAAAAGGGATCTGATAACGTAGACTGGAATAAAATGTTCAGCATTTTAAAAAAAAAATAGGGTTCAAATACAGAGATAAAAGAACATTTATAGGGACCAAACAGCAACAGTAACAATTGAAGAACATAAGAAAGAAGCCGTAATAAGAAAGGGAATCCGACAAGGATGTTCCCTATCACCGTTACTTTTTAATATTTACATATATCTAGCAGTTAATGATGTTAAAGAACAATTTAGATCCGGAGTAACAGCACAAGGTGAAGAGATAAAGATGCTACAATATGCTGATGATATAGTTATTCTAGCTGAGAGTAAAAAAGATTTAGATGGAACAATGAACGGCACGGATGAATGAAATCCTACGCAAGAACTACCGCATAAAAATAAACAAGAACAAAACGAAAGTAACGAAATTTAATAGAAATAACGAAGATGGATCACTGAATGTAAAAATAGAAGAGAAAAGATTATGAAGGTAGAAGAATTTTGTTTTTTGGGAAGTACAATTACCAAAGATGGACGAAGCAGGAGAGATAAAATGCCGAATATCTCAGGGGAAAGCCTGAGCCTTCAATCAGAAATATAATTTGTTTATATCAAAAATTAATTTAAACGTCAGGAAAACATTCTTGAAAGTATATATCTGGAGCGTAGCTTTATATGGAAGTGAAACTTGGACGATCGGAGTACCTGAGAAGAAAAGATTAGAAGCTTTTGAAATGTGGTGCCATAGCAGAATGTTAAAAATCAGATGGGTGGATAAACTTACAAATGAAGAGGTATTGCGGCAAATAGATGAAGAAAGAAACATTTGGAAAAATATAGTTAAAAGAAGAGACGGACTTATAAATCAAATGTGCGACTATTCCATCCTGGAATAGTCGCTTTAATATTGGAGGGAGATGTAGAAGGAAACAATTGTGCAGGCAGGCAACGTTTGGAATATGTAAAACAAATTGTTAGGGATGTAGGATCTAGGGGGTATACCAAAATGAAATGACTAACACTAGATAGGGAATCTTGGAGATTTGCATCAAACCAGTCAAATGACTGAAGACAAAAAAAAAGTTGAATATAAAAATGTTTATAAAAGATATTAATAATAATCATTTTTAAGACGGGATCGACGTGAAATTTGGAACAAAGTAATTCATATGAAATATAGTTGTTTTATAAAACTGAACTATTGAAACAGTGCTTCATTAATTGATACGGATTCCGATGTACTGTAGCCAACATAAAATGTTACTTAACCCTATTACACATGATATTATTATGACGTTAATTAATATAATTAAAATCATATTCATTTCAGAAAATATATGATATACACTGCGTAAATTAATAGAAAAAAAAAATTTAAATATTACACATATTCGAATTTTAATAATAAACTCAAAGAAAAAATGTTGCCTTCATCATAAAAGCATGGAAAACAATTCAGAAATAAACATTTCAGAACTTAACTAAAATGATAACAAAATAATAATTTTCTTAGAAATAGGGCTACGAGATAATTTATTTAATAAGCGTGGAAAAATAACAATACAAATAACAACTGAAGATCGCATTGAATTGAGGCAGGTCATAAGCTACCACCATTGACGCGACATTGAGAAACAAGAAGCTGGACCACCAACAGTTTGATAATAATCAACAGGAAGTCTTGTGAAAACTTTACCGTCAATTTCACTCTAATAGGACAAAAGTATCCTTGTAATTGACAAAAGTGCATCGCTTCAATAAAATTTTCCGTGCCCAATGGAAATAAAGATTTTCTACTATTTTTTAAATAAACCATAAAGTTAAAAAATCATATAAGTGCTCGTGAATGGACCGAAGTAAATTTCTAAAACTGTCATAACAATTAATATTTGGAAAAATTTAAGTGACATTTTTAATTAGTTTTCCGAGTTATTAAAATTCAAATTATTAAAATAAGATTTGTTCTGTATACCATTAAAGTACTGTATTTAAAAAAATATATACATAAATATACAACTTAGACAAACCCCACCTGAGACCAAAAATATTTCTTAAGCACGACATCCAAATTATCAATTTCAATGGACCATAGCGCATTAAAATCCGTCCTAGCCATTTATTGCATATTCAATTTTCTACCGTGCGTAAGCAACGGTATTAAAATTTCCTGTTACCAATTCCATATATATAATATTAATGTTAACTTTTTCTTGTATTCTATTTTTGAATAAAATGAAATTAGATAATTTCACCAGCTGCAGGGCATGCCTACGGCACTCCTCCGCAGCTAGGCCCTCCGGGTGGGTTGTCCTGGCGGCTGGTGTCTCGGAATGGGATTATTAGGTGTTCGATTAACTCTTGTGTAAAAATATATTTTTGAATTAATATGATTCTTGAATTAATATTCATCATCCGACGGGCACCTCTGGGAACAGAAGGGATATCACCGAGGAGGTCGAACAATTTTTGAGAGCGCTATGACCGACCGTGAGATTTTAGTCCGAAAATTCGCATACGGTTAAAAAGTACTAAATTTTCCCAAAACTTCATATATATCAATAAATACAAATGCCGTTTAGTAGGGTAGGATGACTACATTTGGAAAATTAGAATTTAAAGAATGACCTACGGGTCGTTATTTAAAATTTTCTTCTTCCTTTCTGTCCAATTCCCTTCACTCGAACAATTTTCTTCGGTTGCATAGTCAAGCAGTTGGAAAGTACAGATCCACAGCTATAAAAGCAAAGTGTAATCGTGGAGAACTAAAGTAATTCAAAGCTATAAACGCTAAAAAAACTTTCCTAAAATTTCCTTTTGTATAATAAAAGATATATGGATTCATTAACCGGTTAGAATGTTACAAAAATTTTAATATTGAAATTAGAAGTGTGAAAAATAATACTAAAATTGATGTTCTGACAGGTAGTGATAAAGTTTTTTAGATTTTGATAAATGGACTGTACTTTATAAACTAACTGAAACTATCAATACAGAATATTACAGACGGTTTAAATATCGATGTAGTGTTATCTAAATAAAATTGAATATGCATGATGTAATTACGTTGACAAAGTAAAGGATTCTAATGAGGTGTGGTTTACTGAAATTGAGATCAGGTTTGTCGGCTTAGATGAAACCTGAATACGCAATAAAATGGTTAGTTGTACTGCTTACGCTCAAAGGATTTAATGGGTAGTGGTCGCAAGAAATTTGATGATTTGGAAGGCGTGATTAAGAAATATTTTTAGTCTTCAATTGGGTTTCCTTAAATTTGAAATAAGAAATAAGATAGCGCGCTTAAACTGAAAATAAGGTTTTGCTCCAAATCATCACCATTACCACACACGCGCGCGCGAGTTAATTTAAAGTAAATGTGTGTCGGAGTAGCGGAAGTACTAATACTATCCCGGTGGTAATCAAGACCTGCTGAAAGAGTGACGCAACCTTATGGAAAAATGTTTCCTTCTTTTTTTGCTGGTTTAATTGAGGAGAAGTGGGTTACGCAATGCAGAAAAAAATATTCATTATCTTTCAATACATTAGATGATCCAGTTATTCCCAGACCCAGAATTCCTTCAGAGAAAAGTATGGGATGCACCAAACAAGTCTTCCATCAAGCGGCTGTACGACAAGTTCCAAGAGACGGGAAATGTGGCAAATGCAGCCAAAAGCGGTCATCCCAACCCCCGTAGGGAAAGACATCCACCTTGTGACGATTCCGGTCGTCACACCACTCCCCGTTCATAGCCCTGATGGGCTTTAACGGGATGCCAGCCAAATGCTGTCAACCGAAAGTGCTAACACCAAAAACGTTGATCGACGTGCAATCTGCATATTCTGTAGTCCCAAGAAGTCTGTACGAAGCCTATCTAACCGGTTTGATCTCTCCGTTGGTAGTGCCCACACGGTATGGCGCAAGTGTTTAAAGATGCATCCGTACAGAATTCGTGTTGTTGCCTGCACACACTGGAGAATGTGTTGCTATCTATCAAGAGGTTCATTTAATTTGTAACACCAGACGAGGAAGAACTCGATGACTGGTTGTGGTCTAACGAGGCACGGTTCCAACTTGATGGATACGTTAATCCACAGAATTCACTCATTTGGTGTACGGAAATCAACATTAGTTACACGGAAAAAGAATGGGTGTTCGGTGTGTAATTTCACATAGACGAATCTTCATGGCATTCTTTCACGGCACAATGAATAGCGAGCGATACATAGAAATGGTGCAACAGTTTTTTAACACTATACCTGCAGACCGGCAAGAGTACTCGTGGTTTCAACAGGACAATGTTACGGCTCGTACAGTCAACAACACTATGACTTTCTTGGATCAGTGGTTTCAGGGACACGTCTGTTCGAAGGGGTTGGCCCTCTCGGTCTCCTGATTTATCGCCTGATGACGTTTTTTGTGGGAATACCTTAGGAAAGACATTTAAAAAATTCATCCTCACACCGTGTCTGAATTGTAGAGCGAAATTAAACGATCTGTCGCTGCAATTCCTCAGCAAAAGTTACAATATCTACTTACAAGCATGCAACGACATATTCAATTATGTGAATTGGATACTGGAGGCCATTTTCAACAAATATTGTAACTTACTCATTTTCTCAAAAGGTTGCGTCACTTTTTGAACCCTGTATTTTAGTACTAACGCTAATCCCATTCGCTTCTTTGCTCTAATTAACCATATATGGATTTAACACAGGAAGTAATTACATAAACAGGAAAAATATTTACTTACGGATCCAGAATCAAAAAGCTTCATTAGATATCTTGAGAAAAAAGCTATAAGAAATTCACATAGAAATATGGAATTATGAATAAAAATAAAATTAAATTATGCCATAGCAATAACCAAATTATATTTTTTAGCTTTTTTTTTAGTTTTAAAGTTAAAGAAGTAACTAGTAATTTCTAATAAATAACTGCTTTTCTGAACAAAAGTATAATTAGATCCATTAAATAACTTGTTTAGAATATTGATAATTTATTTTTTAAACAGGTTTGGAATTTTTAGAACAAATGTTTTTTTCAAAAATATTACGATACATATAAGTTATCTTATGTATTTTTTAAATATTATACATGTAAATGAATTAAAAAAAATACCTGGAACACAGGAAATTTATTAGCAAGACATACATTTTCCTGAAGATTCCATTTCTTATATTCTTCAAATATTACTTACCTGAAACATAAAAAAAATACGTGCAAAGATAATGAATTAAAAGGACAAAAGAATAATTAATATTAATAAATTATCAAAATCTATACGCATCTAATGATTGATTGGTGTATAGTTTGTAAATATTTTAATTCACTACTACGTTTACAGTGCTTTAGAAAAAGTAGCTATACTTTATTTTTTCATAGGCAATCCTCTGATTTGGAAGTCGTGAGTTCCAGCGTTCAAGTCCTAGTAAAGTCAGTTATTTTTACACGGATTTCAATACTAGATCGTGGATACCGGTGTTATTTGGTGGTTGGGTTTCAATGAACCACACATCTCAGGAATGGTCGAACTGAGACTGTACAAGACTACACTTCATTTACAATCATACATATCATCCTCTGAAGTATTATCTGAAAGGTAATTACCGGAGGCTAAACAGGAAAAAGAGAGAGATAATCTTCTGAACGTGTGGAGGTACAGTCTGGACATAATAAAAATGAATGATTCCATCAAATAAACAAGTGACGAGTATATCCACATTGCTTTCGCTACAGCTGTTTAACAATGAGTTTGACGACATTAGCTCTATTCCTGAAACATGAGTGTGTTGCGCCGTAGTGCATTTGCTCTTAATTATTCGTTCAACTTGACTAACCAATCAGAAAACGATAAAGTTTTGTTCAATTAATTTAGTAGGAACTTAAAAGCCACCAGGATGGTCTAGTGGTGAACGCGTCTTCACCACTCAGTTATTTTTATACGGATTTGAATACTAGATCATGGATACCGGTGTTTGGGTTTCAATTAACCACACATCTCAGGAGTGGTCGAACTGAGGCTGTACAAGAAAGACTACACTTTATTTACACTCATACATATCATCCTCATTCATCCTCTGAAGTAATACCTGAACGGTAATTCCTGGAGCCTAAACAGGAAAAATAGAGAAAAAAGTAGGAGATTAAACCTTATTAATTCTTATCTTTATCCTGATGAATTTATGGCGTCATGAAACGTTTTTTAATTGGTTCATCAAACAGCAGTGAATGAATATGAGGACGCACAATGCGTGCAATACACTTACATTTCAGGCTTTGAGTTACTATCAAACTCATTGCATATGCTGTTGTATATTCAGTTGTATAAACAACGTGCTTATGGCTGCCTATTTTTACTTTCCCGTCTAAATAGCACTATAACTATAGAAGGCCATTGTAATCGGCCCAATTTGGGCGTATGCAGTTATATTGACGTTTTAACACCGAAGGAATCCACAAAACCGGATGGAAATTTTCCGGATCTAAATCACCTTATATATCCAAAATTACTTGACCAAACTTGGTCAGATTATTTTATATATGGACAATGATGCCATTAAATTTTGAACAAAAGGTCAAGAGGATTAGGCTATGCAGCAAGGTCACCATCAATATCTCAGAGATTTCACCTAATTAAGATCATATTTTTCTTATGCACATTTGTTAACTGTTTACAATTATAAAATAATAATATTTGCAAAAACATTTTTCAAAATCGCACCCCCACCCCAAAAAATGTTCTTAACTACTGCTATGTTGTTACATCACAACTGATTAAATAAATGAATCATATTAAAGTGTAAAAACATCACTTGTTCTGTCTGGGTCTCAAATTCGATCGCCTGATGCGTTAAGCCTCACTGCTACACCAGTCTGTAGACCGTACAAGCCAAATTTGTTCTATTTAAGTTGTGAAATTACATTAGTTTAGTTAGTGCCGACCGTCGCCGCTAGTACCGCCACACCCGCGGGTACTAAAATACGGTATGCGTGTGTGCACGCGCTTTAGTTAGAATTACTGGATTAATTAAAGGAAAAATTATTATATTTAAATAAAATGATAAATATTTTAAATAAGTTGCGTGTGTATGTAAGTTGTGCATCAGATACAACTGTGTGTTGTCAGCTTTTTTTTAAATAGGAATGAGTCTTCTTCAATATGACTAATTTGTACCTTGATGAGTTCAGTTTACTTATATGAGAACAGACGAAGAAAACTTAGAATATAGTTCGTGTCGGGCCACACAGATATATTTTTAATAACAGTGAATCTACTGCTTACATTAAATCATTTATGAGAGTTACATTATACTTTTTAAATTTATAAATGTTGCATTATAAATATTTTGTGAAAAAAATAACATTCAGTTATGTCACTCAGTAATCTTTAAAAAAAACAAACACAAATAATAATAAATATAATAATCAAATATGAGGTAAGGTGTAAATTTATTAAAGTGAGGAAAACAAGGAATTAAAACATTTTCTATAAAATTGTTCACTGTAGGGTAGATTAATAAACAACTATATTTTCTTTATTCGTATAATAATAATATTTATTATAATATTAGTGTTATGTAATTCATTAATTATTATTTACAATCAAATAAACGTCAAAAAAAAGTTTAATATGAATAAAATTAAGTAGAACATTCCTGGAACAATTAGAGTCGGGATGAACCTACACTACATCACCACAAATGCTATTCTATTAGACTACGTTCTTTTAACGACTACAAATCCCCTCCTCATTTTCTTTAAGCTCCTCACACTTTATCTTCATTAATTCTATTTTATTATTTTTCTTTCCGGTACATATCACAAGTTATCGAATGCGTTTCAAATTTATTATTTTTATTATGATAATTAAATTTATCGCTTACCTTTCAATACTTTCAATTTTTATCTTCATATCTTAAGAACGTACGTTGTTCTGTTAATGTAAAAAAAAAATTGTTTGCTTAAATACAAATATTCGAATATTGGCAATATTTTAAAACAGCCTAAGTATAAAAAATAATAAACAACTGTATGTTTATTGTGATACATAAATAAATAATAGAAAAAATATTTACACCACCTCAATTAAAAATGAAAGTATGTTTACCCTATATTTATAAATATTTTTTAATTTTAAAGACTGGGTTTAAAAAATAAGGCCATGTAATAAAGCAGTGCAAAACTTGTATGTAAAAGAAAAGAAACGAGTTTACGAATATAATTTTAAAATTAAAACCTGCCAGACGCCTTTTCATGCCAGTATACGTTTTATACTATTATTACAGTAAAATTACTCTTTAAAAGCAACATATACCTTAAACAATGAATATAAACATAAACTGAAAGACAGATATTAAAGAATTTTCTAATATTTTAGAAAAATATTAAGTTAAAGTGTTATAAGGAAATCATAAATAATATAATCATAATAAAAAAAAAATCATAAGCTTATTAAATAAACCGTAAAAATTACGTAATAAAACTCTTATTAAATGAATAACTTATGAAATAATTAATTAAACAATTTTGAAATAGTATATATAATTCTAGTCTAAAAGACGGTATAAAAATAAACAAGTTATTTATTTATTCATGTTGAATGATTTAATGACAGATATGTAACAAATTATGTGAACTTGATTGTTTATCAATTAAGCAAAAGATCAAATTATTAAAATGCAAATGAGTAATGGTCTAATCGTTTTTTTGAGATGAAGAAATAGATGAAGAATTTTAAAAATTCTTCATCTATTTTTAAAAATTCTTCATCTATTTGCCGCAATACCTCTTCATTTGTCACTTTATCCACCCATCTGATTTTTAACATTCTCCTATAGCACCACATTTCAAAAGCTTCTAATCTATTCTTCTCAGATACTCCGATTGTCCAAGTTTCACTTCCATATAAAGCGACACTCCAAACATACACTTTCAAAAATCTTTTCCTGACATTTAAATTAATTTTTGATGTAAACAAATTATATTTCTTACTGAAGGCTCGTTTAGCTTGTGCTATTCGGCATTTTATATCGCTCCTGCTTCGTCCATCTTTAGTAATTCTACTTCCCAAATAACAAAATTCTTCTACCTCCATAATCTTTTCTCCTCCTATTTTCACATTAGTGGTCCATCTTTGTTATTTCTCTTACATTTCATTACTTTTGTTTTGTTCTTCTTTATTTTCATGCGATAGTTCTTGCGCAGGACTTCATCTATGCCGTTCATTGTTTCTTCTAAATCCTTTTTACTCTAGGCTAGAATTACTATATCATCAGCAAATCGTAGCATCTTTATCTTTTCAGAATTTTCAGAATAAAAAATATATATATATAAAAAAGTAACATAACAATTTACTTTAATAAAATTAATTTCATGAATTAAAAAAAAATTACTCAGGGATAGAACAATTTATATTTAACTAACTACATTTTGATTGCGATTTTATGTTAAAATAGAAATTAAAATGTTGGAAATTGGAAATAATAAGATTTTTATTAAAAAAAAAATAAATAAATAAAATTATACCTTATTTATGAAAATCAATGTTTGTTTATAAATTCTTTGAATTTAAATGTAGTTAATTTCCAATATGCATATATATATATATATATATATATATATATATATATATAAACCAAGCCGAGGTAAGTCAGAATAAGCTATCCTCACAACTCGTAACCATCGAACGGTATATAAACTGGTTTGACCACCTGTTCCAGTCTCTATAGGGAGAGATGAGATGAGGCCAGCTGACTGACTGGCAAATTCAACTTCATCTCTTGTCCATATTAAGTCCCAATTCCACTTGACCGTCTAGACATCTTCGATACGATACATGTTTGTTAGTACTGTCGTTTGTGCTTTCAACAAAGTAAATTGAATAACACTCAAAAGTAAAATCATTTATCTAATCTAATATGACATTACGATGTGTATATTCATGCAACACAACTATTACCATTATCTAAACGAAAGATGCTTGGAATATTTAAAATGATTTTTTTCTTATAAAAGTAGCACAAATTCTTGATTTCTGTTAGGTCAAGTATTTGAGGTCAAAGAATCTTCGTAGTAGATCCGTGTGTGTTTACAACTAACATTATCATAATCGTTATCGAATTTATAGAAGTCGATAATTCAGTAGAACTCCAAGCAGATAATTAGAATACTGTAATTTATAATATTATTGTATACCAACAAATGATGATATTAATAATAACAACGGGAAATTACATTACGTAGTAAAATATAACTAAGAAAAGCTTTTTTTAAACGGATTTCGAGGGGTAATCTATTTTTATCAATTATTTTCATATCCCGTTCATCATATCTATTTGCATTTAAATTGATTACTCTGATATTAAACTATCAATCTAAATATATATATGGCAAACATTAAATAATTTTTCTGTAACCGTTTAAATTTTGATAAATATTTTACCAATCTCTGGTTGTATGGGACTCAAAATCCAGTAAAGTATAATAACTAAATCAAATGTCATTACTGACGATTTTTATTTAGACTGAGAAAGTCTGAAGTATAATTTTACGTATGATCTTGGTAATTTTTACAAGATTCCCACCGAATTTGAAGATTCATTTTTCCTGATTTTACTGATCAATTTAGTAAAAATGTCCTGACTCTCATAATGTTATGTTATTGACGTTTACTCCAAAATCTCAAGGGGCAATGGAGCAGAGCTGCCAGGCCTGTCCCCGGCTTGCAAAAACTCTTCAATAAGTGGGTTCATACCCTCACGGGTGGTCACCTCTGTATCTACTTCTGAACTATCGTTGTCAGGACCAGTGTTCGAGGAGGTCGAAGGATAAAGCTCCGGCCCCCTCCTCCGGCTAGGCTTCTTACCTACCTCATTAACATCTGTCACGGTCGGAGATGCCCTGACCTAACAAAATGCTCGCTGTATTCCTTCTATTTAGAGATATTGGGCACAAGCCCACAAGCGTGACGACTACCCGCAGCGATCCACGGGCAGCTGGAGACCTCCTATATTCTCCTGTCACTCTTTGCACTTCTTCGCCGCTACTGGATGAAATGTGTGAAATCAACACACAGTTACAGATTACGGCTCGTGCTCTAAAAGAGCACGAGTAGGTTTAAGGGTAAAGGCTCCTTTGCTTGTAACATGGACTTGCGGCAAGGAGTCGTTGCCACTCTTTTCGCCGCGATAAGGCGGGTGCTCGAACAAATCCTGCGCCAAATCCTCTGAATCCCCGTGAAAAGGGTATGAATCGTTTTAACAGTAAGGGCGCAACACTGTTGTAATAGTTCTCAGACAGCAAGATTGTGAAACTGGGGAAGGTACACACTCGACCACCAGTTCAAAAATAGCACTGAAAAAGACTTTATACAACGCAAACCTCTACTCGTGAAAAGAGACCAGAGGTTTACTCCGTAATATATATACATATTTTATTTTTTTCCAGCCTCCCCATTCCCATAGCTGCCAAAACTCACGCCTTCTTTTATTATTTTGGTGATCCGACATTGCTTCGCTATTGCTAGATTTGAGTATATAAATATATTAAATAAATAAAATTCAAAGTTTGATAAAATATTAAAAATCTCAGCATTACGAAACTTCACAAAATTTAATCTTTCACTAATAAAGTAAGAACGTAAATAAATCCAACTGTCAAAACGACAGCAGTACCTATCGAATTTAATTCAAACTACTCTCTAAACATAGCAGCCGGTTCAAAATACCCCTAACTTTTTTTCTTCTGGTCAGATCGAGGATTTTAATAGCTTTAAACCTTCTCCGAAGAACGCGGACCATTTTGCAAAAAACCGCGCTTAAATCAGTCCAGTAGGTTTTTAGTTTATAGCGGACACACATACAAACATTGTCTTTTATTACATTATTACATTCATTTTTTTAATTTTATTTTTTAATGATTTTTATTTTTACAATATACAATTAAAATTACGCTATTTTTGTGATTGTTTCAGTAAATTACATTGCAAAGTACAAAAAAAAAACCATTAATTTTTAATAAATTTCTTGCATAAAGGTGAACATTATGGTAACTAAAAATAAGAAATATAAGAAATAAAAACTAACAGAAACAATTTTTAAAAAGAATTGGCTCGCACCTAAGATTTCTAAAACGTTTTCACAAAAACTAGCCGACGTTATTTTGCAAAATAAACAAAAAAACAATAATTAACAACTTGGTTTGCATAAAAATTCTAAGAAACACATATTTCAGTCAACAAAGAATATATATGATTCTTACAACTTAAATGAAAACTAGAATCATTGTGACTAAAAGTAATACAGATAAGAAAACTAGAGCAGAACACCTTATTTTCTACAGTAAATAAAGGTTATTAATATTTACTTGAAAGATATTTTGTCATTATTATTCTAGTATATTTGCAGAATGCCATTAAAGTATAGTGCAAGGCCATGATTATGTCATAAGAAAATTTAGTAGTTCCTAGCTGGAACTTTTGACGCTGCACAACTATTAGGAACCAATTTTAAAAGTTGCACCGATATATATTCATATGAGCTTAAGGATAACTTATTTTGGACAACATTAAGAACGAACATAATCTCCGCCTTAATCATCTTTATAACAAAAAGAAGTAACTGGGTTGTCATTTTGCGAAAATGAAGTCGAGGATTGAAATGTATCATTTACTGCTGAAGTGCTATAACTCTGACCAGACGATCCAGGCACAGAACATACAGGTGTCACGACCACCGTTATCACAACTGTTTCAGTCAAAGTTTCAATCTGCTGAGTTGAAATATCAGTGGTAGATAAAAAGGTTCTCAGTGAAGGCTGAGAATTCTTCATCTTAATTATTCCATTATGCTGCTTTCCTTTATTTTGCAAAGTCCTCCCTTTCTGCACATACAAACATCACAAAAAGTATCATACACATTTCTACTACTTCTCAACTGACTAAATTCTGGGTGTAAGTTTATATCTACCCACTGGTTATTAAACAGTCATTTTTTGACGCCATTTAAAAGTAATTAATTACTTAAAATACAAAAAAAATCATCATGATTTGAGATAAATTCCAAGAAAACAGTTAACATTATTTAAATTTTTCAATGGTTAACTTTTTGTTTAAATTTCACCAGTGACAAAAACTAACTGCAATTTGGAATATTCCTCCTAATATAAAAGAATAACTGGGGAATATATGTAAGAATAGGACATGTTAATGGCTACTCGAAGCATATAGTTGCAATGGCTGGGCGATGAGGGTCGCCATTTCCCGACGCCAGGAAAAATATATTTTGGTATTACTTTATTAAAAACTAACATAATCTTAATTCGGTAACAAAAATGCAATTCTCTGGAAGTTTATGCAATTTTTCCTGATTTTTTCTAAAATTTCGTGACTTTTCCTGACTAAATTTATATTATTTATTTATATAATAGTTTTCACTTACCAATAATCTTTAGTAGTATGTTCGAGCGCTTTAGGATTAGTAATCCATGATCAGGAACATTGATATATAATAATAATAATTATTTACTTCACATATCATTAATTATACTAACTTGAATTTTAAAAATAAAAATTATAAATAAAACAATTGATCGTCAAAGGTAAGATAATGTGAACGTTATCCATCATATCGGTATGAAGGTCTCAATTGTTATGTAGATAACAATCTTAGAAAACAATTGAGACAGACCTTCATACTGACATTATTTTATCTTTGACAATCAAGTGTTATATTTATAATTTTTGTTTTTAAAATTCAAGTTCGTATAATTAATCATCTATGAAGTAAATAATTATAACAAATCAATGTTCCTGAAGATGGATTACTAATCCGAAAGCGCTCGAACCGAACATACTATTAAAGATTGTTGGTAAGTAGAAACTATTATATAAATAAATTATTTATCAATACCAATGAGCCATGATTAATAAAATTAATTTAAATTTATTTTTCCTTCCTGTGAGAACCATTTCTTTTATTCGGATCTTTTAGACGGTGGATGATCCAATATTGATTAAATGATCAATAAAATTTACCTGATAACTATTAACAATATAATCGTTTGATGTAATTGGTTTTAATACCAAGACAGAGTCGTGCATGTTTTCACCATAATACGAGTAAAGTATTTGCAACTTAAATAATATAGTATTTTATCATGCCATTATGATTACGAGGTGGTTTTCAATGATATCAAAAATTAGAATCTGACATCAGTACAACATTATATTAAATCACCATTCGATTCTTCCGTTTTTAAAATAATTTTATAATAACCAGAAATCTCAAGCGGTGATAGTTCATACTTTTTACTAAAACATTTAATATTTGTAGATAAACCAGAATATTCATAGTCAATAGTTGCTCTGCCTCAAGCTACATAGTTGAATTATGTCGATTACCGTTTAAAACTTTTCCATCTCTGCGGTTTTCTTCACAATAATTTTTATGAATCCTTTATAACCAAACATAACCTTAAAATTAATTAGTTAAGCTGTCTGAACGCAATTTTGTTTTTTTAGTAAACACTGTTTGTCTAGGCAAATAGCACATTTAGTATAAGAAGAAGCTATAACACTAATTACTTTGAACGTGATTTATTTCAGGCGATTCTTATTTATTTATTTATTTTTAAATAACTATTTTCCTGCTACATATCTACAAAACAACTTTGTATCTGGATCAAAACGTTTACAGATATAACTTATATATTATATACAGAAAACCCGATAAAAATAAGAGGTTTATCCTTCGATTAATGACAGACTATTCAATTTCTCTACTGCCTAAGTTAACAAAATATTTTCATCATTTTACAACTATTCTATTGCTCTAACAATAAAAGATCAAATATTTACCCTTTTTTATATTTATATATTAATTGTGTCCTATTATGGAATGATATTCCTTTTATTTTCCCGTCTAGCCCTATAGCTGTAGAAAGGGAGGTATTATAATGGGTCCAATTTGAGGATATGCGCTTTATACCGGTTTTTGACATTTTGTCACCAAAGGAACCCAAAAAACTGGATGGGAATTTTCCGAATATACGTGTGTGTGTGTTCGGTGTCACACTCTAAATCACCTTATATATCCAGAATTACTGGACCGAGTTTGACCAAACGATCAGATTACTTCTGTGTATTGGGAGCATTGATGTCATTAAATTTTCAATTTAAAAGGTCAAGGGGGTGAGGCCGTAGAGCAAGGTCGCTCTCAGTATCTCGAGATTTCGCCTCATTAAGATCTTATTTCTTAGGCAAATTTGTTAACAATTAAAAAATTATATTTACAAAAATAATGTTTTTCAAAATGCATCCCCACCACAAAAAATGCTTTAAACTAGTAGCTAAGTAGGTGTATAATATATCAATATTACCACCTCTAACCACAAGGAGCGCTAGTGTAGCACTTTCTTTTACTGTTTCGGCCTTCAGAACCACCGTACGGTATTATTTCAAAGGATGAATGAAGATGATATTACGTATGAATGTAAATGATGTATAGTCTTGTGCAATCTCAGGTCGACCGTTCCTGACATGTGTGGTTAATTGAAATCCAACCTAACCAATGATAGTGTAGTACTGACGTACGCAGAGCTGTTGTAGAAAAATTTTATATTTAAATAAATGATAAATATTTAAAATTAAGTTTTCATGTAAGCAGTGCATCAGAAAAAAGCCGCGTTCTGGGAAAGCTCTACAACTTTGTTGTCAGCTTTATTTAATCTTTTGTTAAATTTTAAGTGGCATAAATTACTACGGTCAAAATCTCACTAAAAAAAAAATTCAACAGTATACGGTGAACTGCACCGACTTTCATAGCTGTGATGATTCACTGGAACCGGTTCAATAGATATATATCTTTAGCCACTGGCATTCTATCTTATTTCACATCCTTCAATGTTATTCTTTGATATATTCCAAGTATTGTAAATCAACAAGTTGTAAGGAATGTAATTTAATTTTTTACAGCAAAATTACTTTATTATCAAGAAATCATTAATTTTATTACTCAACATATATGAAAAAATTAAAAATTGTAAAATTCAATCAGAAACCACTAAACGACTAATCTGTTATTTATTCCCTTCTCAGAAACTACCTTCTCAAAAGAAAATTATCAATTTGAATGCATGGGTTTTTAGTTAAAAGAAAAAAAGGTTTCTTTAAAACTACATAAATGTATATAAAATACCATTAAAAGTTCAAGGCAGTTTTTTTTTTATATACAAAATGTTTAGTCATTTTTTGATAATATTAAGAAACAAAATAAAATTAAACATTGGTTAAACTTAAGATCATCAGCAAAAATATGTTAATTTCCCTAGATTTGGTTAAAGATTTATTACTGGTATAGATAAACATGACATCGACTTCGTGCTTGTACACGTGTGTTATTTTAATATTATATAACCAGTAGGAAATTAAAATTAACAACCTGAACTAAAACATATAAACGTAACTAACACAAATAACTGATAAGATATATGTTTAAGTACTACCTATTTAAAGTACAAATTTAGCTAATTATTAAAAATGATGACATGCAAACAAATAAATTAGAAATAGTTAAATTTAATAATAAAACTGAAAAAAAAACCGTACTAAATCTCAAATGGCGAACAATAAGAATTACTAATGAGTATTAATAATAAAAAAGGGAAGTAGATTCACTGGTGATAAGTAGGGATAAAAAAAATTTTCACCTTACAGTTAAGAAAAACTTTAAATTTACTCAATACGACAATGGTTGCATATGAAAAAGAGGTTCACATGTTTAACATACGACAAGCCTCATCTTACAATTCCAGCAGCATTTTGTTCATCACTTGCCGTAAGGGTTGGTCATACCAACATTTTTTTTAGACAAATGTTTTAGGTAATGTTTAGAGGACTAACGACCACTTTAAACCGATTCGATACTGTGCCTATTAAGGGAGATATAATTTTTTTTTGTCTTCGAAACCTCATTTTTTCTACCCCCTGGACCAATGGTTGGTGATATCAAAAAACATTACTTATATAAGTTTTAGGTCCTTATCCAAACAATAGTAGGAACTTTAAAACGAATTCGATATTTTACTTAATAAGAAAGTTATAGCGATATTTTGTTTTTTCGATAAAGCTCTCCCATTTCCACCCCCATGGTGCGATTTTGCCTACGAACTCGACAGAGATTTTGGATCGTTATATTTTATATATCAATTTGAAAGTGATCGGCGCAAAATTACGGCAGCAATCGTGTCCACAAGAATGTGATTTATATATATAACACTTTTGAACTGACTTGGTTTTGCGGTCTGAAGGATGTGAAACACGAAGATATGTCGAAATTTTCCGGAAGTCGAATCATGGTACCATTACAATAGGTAGCTTTCGTATGAAATCTACTAAAAATGTACACCCTTAAGACATCATAAATGGGCATATGTATGATTTCCTGTACCTATGTACTGTACTATATAAAAGAATAATATTTATATAAAGGCGAAATAGTTTTAAAAAATCGTATTGCTGGCGGGAGTTTTAGGTATGAAACTCTCGAAATTCAATCGAAAATAATAATATAATAATATTTGTAATAATACAATAACAATTAAGTTATTAGTGAAATAAAATTTTATGTACTTTTAAAAATGTATATATGTAATTTAATAGGCGTTCAAGGAAATCATGTGGTGTCCACCCATCAGATTTGATGTAAGATCTGACTATTCTTGATTGTAACTGAATATTGCGTGTTAGTGTTTTGTGATGAAGCACGTAAACAGTGTAACTATTTACGCACGCAATATGGTTCAAATCGATGTCGCGATTTGAAATTACTTGGTTCTCCATTTTTATTGTTTAAATACATAATATTTTTTTATTTAAGCATTTGTTTCAGTCTACATGATAATAAATATCGCTATAAAATGTAGGACCTTCTCCTGTTTCGTTTTTGTTGATGGTTACATAATAATAATTTTAAAAAACATAGTATAAGATAGATATAAAACTTACATTTATTTAAAGAGTAATAAAGTGACTTTTACTTTTACCTAATATTACAGGTAAAATTGTTGAATTAATAACTGTATAAATATTTGATGTTAATAAAAATTAATATTTCAACAATTGTGTAACTGTCCACTTTATTAAAGAGAATAGGAGGGTCGCATCTCACTTTGAAATGAAATAAATTCAAATGAAGTGTGTATATGTAATTTAATAGGCGTACAAGGAACTCATGTGGTGTTCACATCAGATTTTTTTTAATTTACTTCTTCTCCAAACACACACACACACACACACACACACACACACACACAGAGAGAGAGAGGGGGGGGAGTGTGTGTGAGAGAGGGGGGGAGCCCCAAAATCAAAACATCTTTAATGTGAAATTTGAAAATTTCGAGGCTAATATTTTGAGGCCTTTCATCTTTCACCTTCATCGGAATGGTGCAATGAAAAAAGTGTATGACTTGACTGACGTAGACGAGAAAACCATGCAATACTTTGCCAGCTTTTTTATTGATTAACAATAATAAATTGTTTTCAACGAATTACACATTTTATATCATTCTTTAGAAAAATTAAATGGTATTATCAAAAAATTAAAAATAATTGATCAACACTTAATAACACAACTTGATATGTCCACTCTCAAATAAAATATCTACATTTAACAGAGGACGGGGATAATCAGCTTTAACACATTATAACTGCAGTCATCGTGAATTCACTAATGACAGAACATAAGTTCTTTAGGAAAGATCTCTCTACCACTCTTAATAGTAAATTTCGACGCACTAACGACAATTTTAATGGACAGTAAATTATTTATCATTATTATTATTATTGTTATTACTAGCTGCAGGGCATGCCTCCGCAGCCAGGCCCGTCGGCCGGGTTGCCCTGGCGGGCGACGTCTTGGAATGGGATTATTAGGTGTCCAAAACTGATTACCTCTTGTGTAAATATATATTTTTTTTAATGATGAAAACTGATATAACAAAAGTTAAATTAGAAATTTAACTCTAGAAATTGATACTAACGAATCGGGATTTTCCGCTACTGATCGGTACATTCCGGTGCCTACTTTTAGATTATAGTTCATTATTTTATGTAGAAAAACAATTATATAAATAAATAAAAAAGATTTAAAACAAATTTTTAAAACATTACTCTTAAATTAAACGGACTAAACGTAATGGGTGTTGCAGCACTCCACTCTTTAGACCATTCATCACGCATAAGAAAAAATTGGTAAAACATGGAATTTTTAATTTGAAGCTATGACTTTCACATAATCTTACATGTCACCATCATAGCTTGTTGCCAAATCCATTCATTAAAATTACTTTTTACATTTTAGTGGATTTAATTTAAGAATGGTGATTTAAATTTGTTTTTACATTTTTTTTATCTTTTACTTTTTACTACATTTAAAATAAAAGTGGATTTTAAAAAAAAAATTAATTTTCTTCTAATTTTAATTTTCTTTAATTTTTCTAAAAAAATTTAGTTTTCATAAGTTTATACCTTACAGCTGCGCTACCGCACAGGTTTGAATGTATTTAGCGAAAAATCGGATCGGTACATTTTACGGTGAGTGAGGTAAGTAAAAACATAGGGCTTAACGATTAAATTCCCGGATAACCAAGACCCGGTTGATCAAGTGTGTACCCGATGCGTTACACAGTTAGCGCTCAACCTGCTGATACATACGCCATTTGAATCGTGAAAATCAGACAAGCGATTGCTGAGATATACGGTTCCACTAGTGATGGGTACATTCCGGTGCTAAGCTAAGGGGGACGCCCCCACAGACATACATCCAAGTACCGTTTAGTAGGGTAGGATATTATTTTGTGTTTTTACTGTAAAATGACCAGTTTGCTTGAATGATACAATATATTTTATTAATGTTTTATTTTTTGGCATTTCCATTATTACTGACTTTGTCCAACTGATTACGTATTACTAATGATCATTGTAAAATGCATATAAATCGTGAGCAAGATTAAAACTAAACAAGATACTTTCTATTTTACTTCAGAATGTTTACACGTAGTATAACATACTCGTATATTATTCAATTGATTTATCACTTGTAATAAAATAATTCTGTATAATAGATACGTGACATGAACAGAAAAAATAAATAAAATATGTTCTTAAGCCATTTTATTTTAATTTCCTATAATATAGAGAATATAAAACGCTCAAAATCTTTAAAAAAAATATATATGTGCGTTTCGGTAATTAAACAGTCATTATCAGTATATAAAGAAATATTAGTAAAGGTAAATATAGAATGATTCACAAACATTCAGGACATGTTCTACTAGTTGAAAATAAAGAAGAAAGTTCATATAAACATAGGTTCGGAAACGCTTCGTTAGAGAGTGTCGGCTGGAGAAAGATTTCTGCGCCTTCGGCAAAATTAGGCCAAACTATAATTCTTGGGATCCAAATTAAAGGGTAAAATTTACTGGTTTTATTGAATTGAATAAAAAAAAAAAAAAAAAATAGGAAAGAATAGCATTACATTGAAAAAAATAGGTCCCACACCATATTTTTAGGAATTTCAAGAAATTTGAGGTAAAAGACAAAGAATTGAAGTAGAAAAACACACAATTTTATTTTTGGCGTAACTTTGTCAAAATAGTAATAAACACATAATAGTTTTAAAACCAAACTTATAGAGAATTTGATTCTGAGTAAAATAATATGAATAAAGTCCACAGAAACTAAAATACAAAGGTAATAACTTCGCAGTTTATTGAAATAAAATATATTAACAAAATGAGGCAGATGTATTAAACGAAAAAACTTTCGTTTTATTCAAAAATCTCTTAAAATTTTATTTGAAACATTTACGCGATTACCCACTTAACAAACTTATTTTATACAAAACATAAAATAGTATGTTTTTCGACTCCAATCTTTTGTCTTTCACCCTTGATTTCTCGAAAACTACTAAAAATACAGTTCTGGAATCTATTTTTTTTTCTTGTATTTTTCAGGTTATTTTTCATATAAAACCACTAAATTTACCCTCCTTAATTTGGGTCCAAAAAGTTTCAATCTCGCTTAATTTTACTAAAGGCTCAGAAATCAGGGAAAAATTTTTCGTTGGCCAATATTCACTAACGACGCATTTCCGAACCTATGTTTATCGAATTTTCTTCTTTATTTTCACCAGTACAATATGTCCTGAAAGTATGTTATATTCTTCATGAATTATCTGTATAAAAATGAAAACAACTTAAAAAATTAAGAAACCAGTATTTATAAAACATAACACAAAGAGTATAGAGAAACCTTCGGTTTATTACCACAAAAAAAAATTAAAAAATTATACAATGTTCTTTTTAGAAATAATTTTCAAATAAAAAATGGAAAGCTAACGAAAACACAACCTAAACCAGTTTAAATTTTCCACTCATACGAAATCCCATTTTTTTTTTATAAAGAATAGGATACGACAAAAAGTTTATTTTACCCCTTGGTAACCTCTTTACTTTATACGAACACCATTAACTGTTATATAAATATATCTTGTTTCAAACAAAATTTACACTTGTTTAATAATTAAAATATCCCCTATTGTGTCTTAATATTCATAAATTTTCGGCAGTTATTTGAAAATTAATCTTCTTCTTAATCTATACAAATAAAAAACAATTTTCGTTTTTGAGCCCTAATAACTCAAAAACTACTTAACCGATTTCGCTGAAAATTTCACAATTGATTATTGTTTGTGCTAGAAATGTTTACATGTTATTACTTCCATAATATTTAATCGTATAATAACTGTATGAGGAAGTCGATATTAAAAACGATCGATATAGACAATGACAATCGATATATCTCTCGATATATACAACATCAAAAATTTAGTAAAATATGTTTTAGGTTATTTATTTATAAATTTTTACTTCCTTGTACGAAATAAAGAAGTATTGTGATCGCAAAAAACTTCGGTTTTCAGATTTCAATGAAAATATCCATTTTCACCACCCCTGAACCCATTTTGACTAGTTTCGGCGTGAAATCTGTACGTACATACTCAAATCTCGCATAACTCAAAAATGATTAGCCGTAGGATGTTGAAATTTTGGTTTTAGGATGTTGTAAAGTCTAGTTGTATTTGGATTTTGGACTTTTTCTTAACTCCAGTAAAAACCCTTCATTGAGAGCTTGTCAACGATATATCATTAATGGTACTTATTTTCATTGGTTCCAGAGTTATAGCCAGATAGAATTTTAATTATGAAATATTTGGATTTTACAAGGGGAAGGCACATCGGTTAGAATCAGACTTCTTTTTTGGCTTTTTCTAATATTTAAATATATTTTAATTTAAAAATATTTACATATATTAATAATTATAGCCTCTGATTGTAAATAAAAATTACAATAAATAATAATTCAATAATAGCAATAATAAAAAAAAATGAACAAAATCAGAAGTTATTAGTGAATAAAATTTGTTGTACTTTTAAAAATGTGTATATGTAATTTAATAGGCATACAAGAAGTCATGTTGTGTCCACATCAGATTTGGTGAAACATCTGATTATTTAATATTAATTGAAAATTATAATTTAGAATCGTATTATTTTTATTTATGCATTTGCTTCAATGTACTTAATAATAAATATCGCTATAAAATTTAATAACCTTCTCCTTTTTTTAATTATGAAATATGTTTTTCTTCTGACAACACCCCCAAGGCAACCGGCCCTCGCCGTTAAACAAAACGCAGTCACCTCGGAGTGTCGTGGCAGCAGTCTCTGTCCACCCTTGCTTGCCCCCTTCTGGGGCTTTCCCACCGGGATCTCCCCAACTTCACTAGGACACACCGACCTTCCTCTTCCGGATAACCTTAGCGGCTATCCGGAAGAGAAAGATGGGTAGCTCCTTAGCTGAAAGGTTAAGGAGCTACCCATCCTGTCCCTAATCTAACAGTTCCAGATGTACGTTTCGCATATCCTTCACTTCGTGAACCACTCATACCTGGAGGGTTCTTTATGCCATCATCGGGGAGTCCCGACCCCTCCACTCTTGAATGTGGGCGGACCCGAACACCCTAGGCAAAAAGACTACTTCCCTGGCCCTGCACGTCGCCACGCTTCGACCAATTTTTGTTTACAGTATAACATTCCGTCACACATACATGAGTACACCTCACCCTACTTCTCCTGTAAAAGAAAATAATAATAAAAACAATAATAAATAAATAAAAATCCCCTTGATCGCGGCGTCGTCAAGCATCGCATGGCCGTTACTTCCTTAAAGCAAGCATTCCTCATCAAGTCCTGTTCCTAGTCTCGTACAGCCGCCTCCCCGAGTCACCCCTCCTCTTCCTTCGTACCCAGAATTCTGGGGATCATTTTCTCCACGGCGTTCCATTCCCTCCTGCCTAGAAGCATGTACCCCACGATGTTATCTGGGGTGAACCACGCCAGTCTCATCTGTACCCTGTCGTGATACCACCGCGAGCACATCCCAACCCCGTAGGGGAAGACATCCGTCTAGTGACGTTCCGGTCGCCACCCCCCTCCGTTCCTTGCCCTGTTGGGCTTTAACGGGAGTCGTCTATCACCCTCTTACTTTTTACATCTCATAGTAATAAGCCTGGCTTCGTTGGGATACTACCGATGTAAATGTCTCGGTAGATATTTGCATCGGTGATTTAATAACTCAGCTTATTGCCTTCGCTGTAGGCCTCGTCCGGACATCTTGAATGTCCTACATCGTATCCCTCTAGCTAACCGAGTTCGCGAAAGCGCGAACCCCTACCACCGAGCACAGTTAAAAAAACGTGTGTTCTGGTGTGTCTACTTGTGTACAATATGCACACGCCAGGGTGGCTCTTCTTCCAAACCGATTTAGGTAAGCCATGAAGTTTCCGTGGCTAAAGAGGAAGTGGGTGAAATAGTAACTCACCCAGTTCCTGTAATAACCTTCTCCTGTTTCGTTTTTGCTGATGGTTACATTATAATAATTTAGAACACATAATATTAGATAAGACTTACTTTTATTTAAAGAGTAATAGAGGGAATTTTACTCTAACCTAATATTTCAGGTAAGATTGTTGAATTAATACTGTATAAGTATTTTATGTTAATAAAAACTAATATTTCAGCTATTGTGTAACTGTCCACTATTATTAAAGAATTGGAGATCGTATCTCACTTTCAAATTAAATAATTTTAAATGAAATGCAGCAAAAAATGGGTAATGTAATTTAGTAGGCGTACAAGGAAGTCATGTAGTGTCCACATCAGATATTTTTAATGATTTATACAGTATCGAGATCGGTGAAGTTTGAATTGTGATAAACATTCTGGCAATAACGAAGCATTGTAGAGTCCACTAGTTGTAAATAAAGTAATTTTTCTAAATTCGGTAATTAAGAATATTTAAAATATGTTCCATTTTATAATAAAATAATTTTGAGTCCAATTTCTAAACAATTTTGATTCATTTCTGATTTATCTGGTGTTTAAACTAAAATTCAAAACTTTCATTCACTATAACGATATAGAAGACCAGATAATATAGTTAACCAATACTGCTTGAAAACTGGGCACAAAATAAAAAATTAATTAATTATGAACTCAAATACTAATAAATATCTTAAATAAATAGAAAATAATAATAAAGTTATTATTGTGCACGATCTGAAAAAATCAAAATGTAAAAAAAAAAAATAACGGGAAAACATCCTTTTTTAAATTTTAGTTTATTTTTATTTAAAAATATAAATAAACCTACAATAAAGTTGTTTGTACAAAAAAAAAACATTAGTAAGAAACGCAGTAACGAGAAATTTGTTTTTTCATAGAAATAAAAAAGTAATGCAGAGAAACAACATTAAGAAACTTATAATGAGCATGAGTTAATGGCTCTATGAATACGGAAATATATATATATATATATATATATATATATATATATATATATACTATAATAATTATTATTATTCTTTTTTTGTGTTGAAATTTTCCAACTGATTTTCTTGAATTTTCCGATATAAATAATTTTTTTATTAGAATGTCATCATCATGTTACACACCATTTCCTACTAGAATAATCCAATACGAAGCAATGATTATGAAAAAATTTAAATCATTTATATAAAGAATATAATCTTTCATCAGAAAAATCCTCTACTTTAGTAATTTACAAAAAGAAAAAATGACAACGAGATCAACAAAAGAACTTTCTCTACAAAGCAAAAACGATCATCAAAATCGTTCTATTTAGTGAAGAGTAAGGCGTGAACAAACATAAAAAATAAATAAATAAATATCGAATTGAAAACCTACCATTTTTTTCTGAAACAAAGCGGCAAAACGAAGAGTGGCACACTCCGTCATCTCCTCGACCGAAAAAATGTCGAATGAGCAAATCAAAGATCAAAACCATGCTGATTTGCTTTTTTGACAGAAGGGTATCGTGGATAAAGAATTTGTTCCTCCAGGACAAACTGTCAACCAAGTGTTTTACAAAGGTGTCCTTGAAAGGCTAGGAACAAAGTGATTCGCGTGAGACCAGACATTGCAGACAAGTGGATGCTTCATCATGACAATGCCCCGTGTCACACGGCCATTTCCATCAGGGAATTTTTGACCTCAAAACGCATTCCTGCGGTTCCTCAACCCCTCTATTCGCCTGATTTGAGTCCTTGTGACTTTTTCCTTTTCCTGAAATTGAAACATGTTTAAAAGGACGTCATTTTGGAACTCTGGAGAACATTCAAAAGACGTGTGACCGGCCAGTTGAAAAAAGTCCTACCAGTTGAAGCCTTCCATCGCTGCTACCAGGAGTGGGAACAACGACTCCGCTGGTGTATAGCTGCCCAAGGGAACTACTTTGAAGGAGATAATATTGTTATTTGAGAAAAAAATAAAAAATTCGGTAAGTAAAATGTCAGTTTCATTACTTTTCTCACACACCTCATAAATATACGTATGTATACCATATTAATTATTTTTTACCAATAAGGATAAATAAGAAATTAGGTTAATTAATATAAATATAAAACATTAAAATTATATACATACTTTTTTTTAACATTTTAATTTTAATTAATGATCACGAACAGTAAAGTTTTCAAAGATCCCATATATATGATATATAAAATTACCAATTTAGTCTGATTTAACGGCATTTAATTAGAACGATTAAATGAATGATAGTATTAGGAAATGATGTTAATAAATTTGGAGCAACTAAATTAACCGCTTCATTTAAAAGGAACGTTTCCTATATCACATTAACTGTAAGCTTTACTTTGTGTATTGTATATATAATAATTAATATATACAACTCATAATGAACATAATGATTGTAATAAATATCATTTAATGGTATACAAGAATACATTTGAATATACAACATAAAAGCCAGTTAGCAACTTTTCTTTATACATTATATTGTATCTATATGACCTTGGTAGTGACCTCTAAGAGGTTATTGACCTTCATTAATATCAGCTGAGAGTTGAGCGCACCGGCCTCCAACCAGCTGACTCCACACAAGCAGATGCATAAAAGAGACAAGAGCAAGCTTTCTATGTCCTGTTATTCATATACTGCGTATGGTGTACATCATAGCTGAGTTAAGCACAACCACAACAATATAATAATAGGTTTAAATAATATATAATCCTCAATAACTGAATTCTATACACACACTAGTTTCTCTCTCTCTCTCTCTCTCTCTCTCTCTCTCTGTGTGTGTGTGTGTGTGTGTGTGTAAATACAATTAATATTAAAGGTTAGACAATCTAATATACGTATAACCCTGTTTAACTGGAACAAGTTCATCCAGATGGATTCCCGGATTAATTTTTCTACATTTTTTTCGTTTTTTAAAAATGGAAAATTAATTAATATTTATATTTATTTTTTAACAAAAGGCATAATTTTAAGTAATTTCATATATTATCAAATACTGAACTTCTGATATTAAAATTAGCTAAAAAAAATGTGTATAACGTAGGATAAAAATTTCTTTATTTTATAAAATGTATAAAAATATTAGAATGCCAGCTATAAGTACAGTTATAAACCTATAAGTTTAAATAGTTGTAAACCTGCAGGTTTATCGGTGGTAAGACTGCGGTCTGTTTCAACAAATCCTAGAAGTATTAGCCTCCACGATAATAAGTAAGGGCATTTTTCAATTGTTTTGTTTGTTAATTATAGAGCCTGGCAGAAATAACTCCCCGATTTAAAATTTAAATAAGATATACATTACAGCAAAATTATAAAGCAATTAAATATATTCTGAAAGAACAGTGTTTGCCATTTATTTTCACGTAGTTTATTCATTTTTAAAAATTATTTCGTTCATATGCCGACCTTCACTATCTATACAGGTGTTTAACCTTTCCCTGAAATTCCACATTACTTTTCTTGGCATTTTCAATGGTATATTTCAGTGATTTGTTGATGGTTAGCAGATTTATCGAGGACTCTTGGCTTCTATTTAAAGATTTCAGCCTTTAGATGTTATCAGATAAAAATATCATTTGCTACAAGATCGGGTGACGGTGCAGGTCATGGGATGTCTCCTCGTTGTTAAATAAGACATCCGGAAAATATTTCTCTGAGGAAATTTATCGATTGTGTGAGCAATGGCCCCATCTTTTTGAAACCATAAATTTTCAGCTTGATTTCCGAGTGCATTAAGTTCAGCTAGTAAAAAGCCGCGTAACTTTTTACACAACGTTCGGAAGTCACCGCAACCGATTGCTTTTATTCCTCAAAAAAGAATGGCCCTATTATTCCAAATTCAGCAATCGCACACCAAAAAGTAACAAGCTTTGAGTGTAGAGGGCGCTTATGATGTTATAGAGGATTATTTTCTGCCCAGTAATGAAAGTTTTATTTGTTAAAACAAACCCGGTAAATGAAAACGGGTTTCGTCACTTGACCGAGCACGATCGAGTTCACTGGAACATTTTTCAGAATAGCCTGGCAAGAAGCAGTATGCTAATTCAGTTACGTTCATTTAACCCACCGGGTTGGTCTAGCGGTGAACGCGTCTTCCCAAATCAGCTATTTTGGAAGTCGAGAGTTCCAGCGTTCAAGTCTTAGTAAAGTCAGTTATTTTTGCACGGATTTGAATACTAGATCGTGGGTACCGATGTTCTTTGGTGGTTGGATTTCAATTAACCACACACCTCAGAAATTGTCGAACTGAGACTGTACAAGACTATACTTCATTTACAGTCATACACATCATCTCCATTCATCCTCTGAAGTATTATCTGAACGGTAATTACCGGAGGCTAAACAGGAAAAAGAAAGTTACATTTATTTAGCTGCTGCATGTCCATCATTTTGTAAGGATGAAATTGTTAAGTCGACGCGTAAAATTCTCCTTACAGTCCGATAAGAAATTTGTAACACAGCAGCGTGTTTAAGAGCTGAGCGACGTGGAGATTGTGTAACTGCTTGTCTCACTGCTTCAATATCTTCTGGTGTTCGAACGCTTTGTGGCCTACTTGGTAGTTTCTTCTTCAAAGCTGAACCGGTTGTTTAAAATTGGACACTCATAACTGGATGGTTTTCTTATTGGTTTGTATCGAGCAAGCCGAAATTACGAACGAAATAATTGTTGCGTATTGATAAACAGAATCACCATTTTTAAAATACGTTTCAATAATGAAATCGCGATGCCACACCAGGGTTGTTACTGAAATGGTTAGATATCCCTTACAAAATGACGTGCCAGCACCTCGCCCTGCACTATTAGCACTTCACCAGCAGCGGTGGGAAATCGTGGAGTAATTTCTACTGGACCTGTACATGGTAGTTTAATGTCATATAAGTACGTAATTTATGAAAAAAAAACATTTCTTGACACTTAATGGAAAAATCCATTCAGAGAATTACAGAATACAAATATAAAGTATAGAAAGTTACAAATAAAAGAATATTAAAAAAAGTACAGAAACTATATATTTTTTGAGTCATCCGTCAGTTGATAAATTTGATGATACTTATTTTTTTATCTCGAATATTTAACAGATCCTACATCCTTAATTATTAACTATTTTACGAGTATATGTTCTAATAATTGTTTTCTACAGTTTTAACATCTACCCGTCTGTCTATGACCAATTTAGATAAACCTGTATGTTTAAATATCCGCTCCCATTGACCTAATTCGTTTCTATATGATAGTGTCAATAATTTCTTTCTTCTCTTGTTACTCTTTTAAGACTTCTACATCTCGAATTTTTTCGATTAACTTGCTTTTTAACATCCTTTGTAAAATCACATTTCAGTGATCGCTATTTATTTTCTTCTGTTTTTCCACCTATTTTGTAAGTTTCAATATTATACAAAGCGCTAGACTCCACAAAGATATTTTTAAACATTTTTTTTTTATTAATTACATCTATATATTTGACATCAGCAAAAATATTCTTTAGTACGAAAACTCAATTTGTCTATCCTAGTTTTTCTAAATTATTATTTCATCCATTCTTTGTAATTTTACTTCAAAAATAACCATAAATATAAAAGTATAATAAAATTGTTGTTCATTCATTATGAAGTCAAAAACTTGTAAAGCACTAAAAAAAAAGCTAAGCTGTTTAATAAATTCAAATAAGATTATCACTATAAACTCTAAACATTTTTATTAATAAAGATATTTTTTTTAAATATTATGAGACCTTTTTTTTTTTTATTTAATTCATTAAATAATTATCTAAAGCAATGGTTGGGAAACTTTTAATTTCTTCTATGCTTCTGTAAAAATATATTATTTATCAACACCCACAAATATTATATAGTAGTCTATTTCATAATAATTCATTAATTTACTCTGATATTATTTTTCAATATCTGACTATGATTGAAATTTAGTTAATAAAACTCAAAACAAACAAATAACTTTTAAATTTTTATTGAAAGAAAAAATGTAATAAAAGTACATATAAATTAATACAGATAGATCATATAACGTAATTAATGGCTACGATATTATTGTTTACAGTCAATGAATAATGAATGCTATGTTTGTAACTAATGTACGTTATTTCAACACAATATCTCTGTTACTTACTTTTCCTGTTTAACCTCCGGGAATTACCGTTCAGATATTGCTTCAGAGGATGAATGGATATGTATGAGTGTAAATGAAGTGTAGTCTTATACGGTCTCAGTTTGACCATTCCTGAAATGTGTAGTTAATTTAAACCCAACCACCAAAGAACACCGAATATTTCTGTTACTACAGTTATTTTCAAAAACACTTTCTGAAACACTTTTAAAATGTTATTAAACAATTCCCGGTAAGATTAAGTATTTCTTGATATTCTTAGAATTTTTGATTTTAAATCCTAATAACAATTTTTTAACATTCAAATTTTTGTAACCCATAGTTTAAGAATCGCTGTTCTAAAGGAATTACGTGAAAAAATCCTTTTCTCACGGAAGTTTCAAATGTACGTGTAATAATATTCTCATGACATAGTATGAGCTCAAATGAGTATTTTATTTTTTCTTATGTAATCTCTAAGAATCGTATTTTAAAATAATAAAAAAAGAAATAAATTAAAATTAAATAATACTATATTATTTTAAATAACTGTATACGAAAAAATATCGCCCCATAGATTCCATCATAGAACAAAGTTTTGTACGCTATCTGATATGAAACACGGTCTGCCAAAAATCAAGTAACAGTTTCTGTTTACTGGGAAAAGTTATTAGCAATGAGGTTTCCCTTTGGCTTCTTAATTAAGCCCAATATTGTAGGATATCAAAATAATAATAAACTGGGTGATATCATTAGTACCGTGAAACAAAAATCTGACTTGTGCAACCTTAGATAATTTACATGTTCAAAACCAAAAGAAAAATTGAAAAAAAGTAAAATAACAAGTTAACACACAACAACCATTTTAATATATGGAATTTTCCTATTAACTGGCTAATGAATTCAATTTACATATAATGACTTTGTTTACAATGTTTATTTCTTCACTGATATTAAGAAAAGAATGTTCAAAAATTTATTTTTAGATTATTATCATTAGCGTTAATTCGACTTCAATAATTTTAAAAACTTTCACATTAACTAAAATATAGTCGTACCTTACTGTAAGCTGTTTTTAGTTATCGTAGATTTAATTTTAGGCGAATGTAAAAGATACCTTTTAATAAAATAGATAATAAATTATTAATTAACATTATTCACTAAAATTAATAAATTATTAATATTAGAGAAATTTTTTATTTTTCATTGAAGATATTAGTTTCTACAAGACTCCCAAAAAAGAACTGTAAGGCATTTAGGGTGTATGTACCTATGTATCTTTGTTTTACCATAGCAATGACTGAACCGATTTAGATGTATGACCCCGAGTTAGAAGATTTATGTTACCGGGAATGTAATAGGCTAAATATATATATGTATATATTTTACCACTCTGATGGATATTTGCCGGTTGAAGCACAAACTTTAATAAATTGAATCAATGAACAGTGAACCGTGAGCATTTATCACTGTGTAAGATATATTTGAACTGAATGATTCCAATCAATCGAATAAATAATATTAAAAAAAAAATCTGATGTGGACATCGCATGACTTCCTTACGCCTATTAAATTACATAAACACATTTTTTTTTAATGAAAAGTACATAAAATTTTATGTCATTAATAACTTCTGATATTTTTTTGTTATTATCGATTGTAAATTTTTTTACAATGAGAGGTTAATAATTATTAATAAATCAATATATTTAAATTAAAGAAAAAAAAGGAGATGAAAAGTTTGATTAGAACCGAAGTGCCTTCCTCTAAGATCCAAATATTTCATTAATTAAAATTTTATTTGGCTATATAACTCTGGAACCAATGAAAATAACTTCCAGTTATGAAATATCGTTGAAAAGCTCACAATGAGTGCTTACAACTGTAGCTAATAAAAAGTCCAAAATCCAAATTTCTTTGGATTTTAATGTAGTTGTTGCACAACTACATGTTTCAACAGTCCTAAAATTTCAACATTCTACGGCTGATCGTTTTTTAGTAACGCGAGATACGTACGTACGTAAAGACGTCACCCCGAAACTATTCAAAATGGATTCAGGGATGGTCAAAATGGATATTTCCTTTGAAATCTGAAAACCAAAATTTTTCGCGATTACTATACTTCCTATACTATACTTACTTTTCCTGTTTAGCCTCCGGGAATTACCGTTCAGGTATTACTACAGTGGATGTTATGTATGAGTATAAATGAAGTGCACTCTTGTACAGTCTCGGTTCGATAATTCCTGAGATGTGTGGTTAATTGAAATCCAACCACCAAAGAATACCGGTATCGACGATCTAGTATTCAAATCCGTATAAAAATAACTGACTTCACAAGGACTTGAACGCTGGATCTTTCGACTTCCAAATCAGCTGATTTGGAAAGACGCGTTCACTAGTAGATCAACCCGGTGGATGGGGTCATAAATCTAAATCGGTTCAGCCGTTGATCTGCCACGGTGGAACAAACATACATACATACACAAATATGCATCCTATATACATTGCACTCCTTTTTGGGCAGTCGTGTAATAACAAAAATAATCATAAAAATTAAAAAAGACGACTGCCAAAAAAAGTTTTTTTCATTCAGTCGTGTTCTTTAATTTTTATTATTTATCTCTTGTAAAAGTAATTTACACATTAAAACATTATTGATTATTTAATAATTAATATTATTATTCATTTGTAAATAGTGTATCGTGTGATTTTTTAGTACGATTATTGTTTAGACTTAGTACGATCTCAGTTTATACTACTAAATTAAATAAAAAAATTCATTGATATTTTTTATGTAAATATTATTATGTACTATTCTCACTGTAAAAGATTTGTCGTATTCTTTATAGCATACATACATAATAAAATTGTTAAATAAAGATGAACATTTTTTCAAGATTTAATTTAATTAAATTCCGACCTTTTTAGTTGATTTTTTATCCGGTCTTGGAAGGGTATTACATGTATTTGGGTATTACTATTTCATTATTCGCGGTTTTGTAAATCATGTAGTTTTAAAGAATGTAAGAGTATTAACCAAGATCAGTGAGTTACAACTGTATTTTCATACACAATTAAATTAACGGATTTTTGTTTCTTCATATTGCTTTCATTTGCATCTAATTCAAATAAATCAGCTACTGCTGAAAAATATAATAATTCCAGTAATTTTGTAAAGTTCTATAGAAATAAATAAATTCTTTTGTTCTTTTATATATTATAAGAAAATAATCTCAAGGAATGTCGATACCTTAATAAATTATCTTCTAGTATATAATTTCCTGCGGATTTTATTCAGTCATAAAATATGAACCGTTACTAATATGTACAAATAAAATCATAACTGTTATTAGATGAAATAATAATAATAATAATAACAAAACTAACATTTAATAACTCATAATAATAATTATTACTAGCAATGTTGTTTATTAATAATAAATTTAGAGTTACGAAGTTTTAGCAGAATATTATTATAATTATATTAAAGACCAATTTTTCGAAATTATAATTCAAAATGAGAAATTAAATAAAGCTTTAATAAGAGGGCAAGTCAAAAAGTAAAGTGAAATTTAAAAAAAAAATCAATATATTTAATTGTACTTAAATAAATGATACATGCATTATTTTTCAATATAACCCCTCCTGCTTCTTTGCACTTAGTCCATCTTTTAACGAGCTTTAGAATTCCTCCTGGAAGAAAGTTTTCGGGCTGGTGTGTAGATAATTTTTCACCGCTTCTATGGCCTCTTCATCAGATCGATAATGATTCCCTCGCAACTCATTTTTTAATGGGCCAAAAAAAATTAAAATCGTTTGGAATCAGGTCTGTACTGTATGGAGGGTGGTCCAGCAGCTCAAACCTGAAATCTTGAAAGCAAAGGACTATTTTTTTTTGCCGTATTAGGTCCAGCGTTATCCTGAAGCAAAATCACGCCTTTAGAAAGTTTACCGCGTCTTCTAGATTTGATTTTTTTTTATTCAGTAAACGAATTAGCTCACAGTAGTTGTCGCTATTTACCGATTGATCTTTAGGTGTGAACAAAAAAACAAAAGAAACAGTTACACCGGTTTGACCGCACACTAAAAAATAAAAATCACAATTATTATTATTTTCAATGAAACTACGCTTTTAATTCAAATAAAAGTACCAGCCGTACGCTTCGCATTCGAAACTAAACTAACGTTCTGCAATCCCTTACACTTCTTTTATGCTGCTGAGAGCACGACGTGTTTAAACAAATAATACATGTTCGAACATGACCGCTGTGACGGCGAATATTTTGCAAGCAGACCAAACCACAAGGAGCACATACACAAGTTGGAACCTGTAAGTTGCTCACTTTTGTCTTTTGTACACTTCATACATACGTGCGTGTTCATATCCGTTGCGATCAACGTAGCTAAATAGTTTTAACAATGTTTTATTGGGTTGTGATTGGTCCCGCCACCAATCACGTGACACCCCCCCCCCTTCGGTCACGAAACATTCATTATATATATATTTTTTTTTTTTTTACTTTTTGGGAATCGAGGTGCTATAAAACGGTGAGAATCACTGCCATAAAATAATATACAACTCTACTTTAACGGAACACATCTGAAAATACAGAAAAAGATTAAGTCAACGTAAATTTATGATGTTATTTTATGTTTTTATCTTCCTGTTTATACAGTACAGCTGTAATTTCACAGACCTAAATGTGTTAGCATATTTATCTTTTATTTTAAATCCTATCCTACTAAACGAGATTTATGTGTGTGTCTGTGTGTGCGTCCCCCTTACTTTGCACCGGAATGAACCGATTACTAGCGGAAAATCCCGATTCGTTAGTACATGTCTAATGATGGTCAGGTATATACATGTCAATCCACCGGGCTGGTTAGTGGTGAACGTCTTCTCAAATCAGCTGATTTAGAAATCTAGAGTTCCAGCGTTCAAGCCCTAGTAATGGCAGTTATTTTATACTCATTTGAAACTAGATCGTGAATACCGGTGTTCTTTGGTGGTTGGGTTTCAATTAACCACACATCTCAGGAATGGTTGAACTGAGACTGTACAAGACTACACTTCATTTACATTCATACATATCATCCTCTGAAGTAATACCTGAACGGTAATTCCCGGAGGATAAACAGGAAAAAAAGAGGTGTGTACTTATTATATATCGATATTCATGCGAAATATTTATCGAAAGTTAGGAAAAATTTAGTATTTTTTAACCGGATCCGAATTTCGAAAACCACAAATATCTTGAAAACGATCGGTCCTAGCGCTCTGAAAAATTTGTTTGCCCCCCCCCCCCTCGATGATACCCCATCCGCTCACAGTGGTTCACGACGGATTATAATATTTTCAAGTGCCCCCAGGGCGCCGTTTGGAAATTGGGGAGCTGGTGCCACCGTAATATCTCAGCAACTGCTCGTCCAATTTTCGTGATTCAAACGGCGTATATATCAGCAGGTCGAACGCTAACTGTTTAATACATTGGGTACAATTGATCGACCGGATCTTGGTTATCCGGAAATTAAATAGTTTTTCGTAGACTCACTTGAAAATCATACCGTTAAAATTTTGTTAATATATATTAATATCCGGTTAAAATACAGCGAGTTGAACACAAAAAAAAACATGAAAAGATATTTTTGACTAAAATATCAATTTTGACAATGTTCCCCCAATTCCAGATCAAAAAAAAAAATTCATATTTGGATTTAGCACCCTCAAAAATATAAAGTAATGTGGAAATTAGCGATTAGAACAATGCTGATCGGTACCATATCATTTTCGGGGCAGTTACCGCTTGCCTATATGTAGTTCAATATGAACTAATTAAATATATTTAAAACATGTAAGAAATATTTTTTTTTTTTTAGATTGTTCTCAAATAACAGTGTACCATGGCATTATAAGTCTTTATACTTTTCAGCATTGATGATAACAGGATTTAGCAATAAAAAACCGTAAAGAATCGTTTCTTGTTTTATTATATTTTTAAAATAATTAGTTCCAGGCTGACCCTTTACTTAATTTCACTGGACAATATAGTTACATTATATCAGTAATTTACGAACTGAAAAAATTAGAAATCCACTGATTGTAAAAAAAAAATAATTACAAATACATTAAAATATATTTAACAAAACATATCCTTTCTTTAAAAAAAAAAAAAAATGTTATAAAAGTAAATTGTTTCGCAGAACAAAGAAATTAAAAAAAAAATTATTATACTTTATCTTTTACTTTATCTTTATCGAAAACTATACATTTACCTTATATATATATATATATATATATATATATATATATATATATATCTAAAAAGATATTCATTTTTGTAGAGACTAAAAGATTATTAATAAAATTGGATAATTATTTTAAAAGTTTAAAGAAAATTATTATTCTCTTGCAACATGAAAAAATCGTGATTTTTGTTAATTTCTTTTAAACATAATACACAATATGTTTATCAGGTGATAAACAAAAAATTATTTTCACTATCTTTCAAATTAAATTTTTTATTTTAATAATTATAATTGTACTAACAAAAACGTTTTGAGATTATAGCACCTTCATTTTATACTGGTAAATATAATAAAATACCGTTCTGTTTAAGGTAAGTACTATAATTTTCAAATAATAATAATAAGTTCAAACCTGAAAATATCCTAATAACTTATTTCAAAATAAAATAGAGATTTGATTTGCAAAAATACTCGCAGGCGTTTGAATTTTCTTAATTAAAAAATAACGATTAATATAATTCAAATAGAGCACGTAGATTACGCGTAATTTTTAAATCGCGTACTGTAATTTTTAATATTAATTAATACTTGTCCGTCTAGATAGGGCTATAGCTCTAGAAGTGAAAGTATTGTAATCGTTCCAATCTGGGCATATGCGGTTTTCACCGAATCTTGACCTTTTGATACCTAAGGGACCCAAAAAACCGGATGGAAATTTTTCAGATGTTCATATGCACGAGTGTGTTGATATTGGTGTCAAAGTTTATCAGATTACTTCTATATATGGGGCATTGATGCGATTAAATTTTCAACTTAGAAGGTCAACGGGGTAAAACTGTAGAGCAAGGTCACCCTCACTATCTCGAGGTTTCACCTATTTAAAGTCTTATTTTTCTTAGGCACATTAATAATAAGCGTTCTGCCCAAAGGCAGGTTTTCACATGGCCGCCCTCCATTCTGCTCGATTCTGTGCTATCCGTTTCATTTTATAGTAACATCGTTCCTTTTTTATATTGTCTATCATTTTCATTCGTCTCCGACCTCATGTTTTCCTCCCCGTTACAAATCCTTCTAATGTCACCAACAGGCAGTCACGTCTCAGCTAGTATCCCAACCAACTGCACTTTCTTCTTTTTATTATTTCAATGATCTCTTCTCTACTCTACGAAGAAACTCTTCATTCCGAACTCTCTCCGTCCAGCTGATCTTTTCCATCCTCTTCCAAACCCATATTTCAAAGCCACTTCCAATCTTCTCTCCTCTCCTTTCCTAATAGTCCATGTCTTTGTCCCATAAAGGGCCACACTCCACACAAAACATTTCGCAAGTTTTTTCCTTAGTCGCAGATCTAGTTTGCTACATAGCACTCCCCTCATTTTACTGAACGCTTCCTTTGCCCTAGCAATTCGTACTTAACTTCTTGATCACACTTCATAGGCACGTTTAATAATTAAAAAATAATATCTGCAAAAAGGTTTTTGTAAACTCGCACCACTGCCAAAAAAAAAAATGCTCTAAACTAATGGCTAAGTGGGCATACTGCATCAGTAGTATCTCCTATCACCACAAGAAGCGTACTCGATCTTGGAAAAATTTCCCATATTCCCGGGTTGAAATTCCCTTTTTCCTCGTCCTTAGACCGGGAAATTTTAAAATCTATAGGGGTGCCAACTAAATTATTTTTTACATTTCACATATTTATTTTATTTTATTTAATTAATATTTTAAAGGTTGGTAGCACTAACGTACAGCTGTTGTAGTCGTCTGCTATGTTGTGACGTCACAAGTGAGCGGTAGAATTAAATAAATGAATAATATTTAAAGTGTAAAATAAAAAAGTAAATCATTCTGGCTGGGTCTCGAACGCGATCGCGAGGTCTACTCGTTACCTAGTGTTTTATGCCTCGCGGCTACTCTAGTCTGCTGAATGTAGAAGCAAAATTTGTTCTATGTAAGTTGTGAAATTACATTAGTTTAGTTAATGCCGACCGTCGCCGCTAGTACCGCCACATCCTCGCGAATTAAATAGCGTATGAGCGCGGGCTTTGGTTAGAAACACTGAATTAAATAAACGAAAAAATATTTTGTTTAAATAAAATGATTAATATTTTAAATTCAGTTGTTAGCTTTTCGAAACAATGCGGTTCGCCTATAACTCGGGTACGCGCGCTTCAATTAGAACCACTGAATTAAATAAACGAAAAGGTATTTAAATAAATTTATAAACATTTTAAAAAAGTTGTGTGTGTAATCCGTGAATCAGGAACAAACCATAGTTGTAGGACTTTTCTGGAACGCCGCCTAGCCGCGTGACGGGAAAGTCCTACAACTGTGTTGTCAACTTTTTTTTGATACTTTAATAACAAATATGATACATTTTAGTTTAATATTAAGAAAAATTTACTTTATTTTTTATGAAGTATAGATTAATTTATCAAATAATGATTACCTTTATTCCAATCTACTTCTTGATTTTCTCGGATGTACAACAAATATAAACTGTTGTACGTAGCGTATTACAATGACTAATTACTAAGTAATTATTCTTTTAGAAACTAAATACATACCTAAAATTGCATAGGCCTATAAAAAAAAGTATAGAATTTCTCGAATAAACAGAATATACAACTTTCAAAAGTTTTATTCTTTCTACAAAGAATACAAACAAATGTAAATACCCAATAAAATATAGTTTCTATTTCCACTTTGATACAAGTTATAAATTAATTAGCACGACGTTTTTTCTACTTTAAAAAAAACAAAACATTATCATAAATGTATGATCTGACACTTTCTTATAATTAATTATAAATGCATTTTAAAATCCATCAGTTGACAAATGAATTAATAATTAACACTAATTAACAAGCTAATATATATATGTTTAATAACTGTATTGTAAATCAAACAGTTAATTATTAGAAGTGTGTATTATCATTCGATCATAAATAACAGCATTGTGATAGTAAGCATCGTCGAGTTGAATGAATTATTAAAGATATATATATATATATAGCAAAATTAACACAATTTCTCTTTTCTTGAGAAACGGATGCAGAAAATTAAACGTTTCACTTTTGTTTTACACTGAACTTTTTACTGATTATTATCATCATCATCATTATTGTTACTCAGTTATAAAAATTATTTAAGATTAAATACAAATTTTTGTTTACGAAAATAATCAATATCCTCTAATCGGGATACATTTAAATGCTAAGAAAAGTTGAATGAAATAATACAAACGAGTTCGCTTATCCCAAACAGGTAAAAATTGATAGAAATCCTACAAAGCGGTCTAAAGAAATGGAGTTTGAAAATGGTTTCAACTGTTATAATTCAAATTATATAAATTCAGGTTTATCCAGGTTCTGTAGAAAAATTTTATTTTTCATTTTCACAATTTAAAGTATAATAACCGAAAAAAAATTAAGAAAACTTGGAAAATGGAAAAGATTAGTAAAAAAAAAATAGCCGACAACACAGTTGTATTTCCGTCAAACGGCTAAATCTTCGTTCCGGGAAGGTTCTATACAACTGTGGGTTGTTTTTAATGCACCGTTTTCACACACGCGCGCGCACACACACACAAAACTTAATTTAAAATATTTATTTTATTTAAATATAATGTTTTTACGTTTAATTCAATAATTCAAAATTAAGGCGCACGTGGATACCGTATTTAATTCGCGCGGGTGTGACCGTACTAGTGGCGATAGTCGGCATTAGCTAAATTAATGTAATATTAGATTTACTTTACTAATAGTCGCAAACATCTTACAAACATGACGTTACTGTCTTATTGAGGTACGAAATAATTTTATTCTTGACGACCGACTATTATGAGCATAACAGTTTAATATAAAAATGATTATTGATTTGAATTTAAATAAACATTTTTTTGAAAAATCCTTGAAGACGGAGTAACAGCTCCGAAAGTACTCTGATTTACATTTTTTAAATTGTTGGTAAGTAGAAACTTAATTTATATAATGTAATTTTACAGCTTATACAGAAAAACTTTCGCAGGAACGTTCGGCAGACCGGTGTAGCTGCGAGGCCTAAAGCACCAGTAACCGTGTTAACCGAGCAATCGAGTTCGAGACCCAGCCAGACCGATTTATTTACTTTTTTACACTTTAAATATTATTAATTTATTTAATTCTACCACTCACCTGTGACGTCACAAGATTAGAGTAGTTCAGAACATGTTTTGGGATGGGAGTGCGATTTTACCAAATTTTTTTGCAAATATTGTTATTTTTTAATCGTTAACAAATGAAAATAAAAAATCATGAGCTTAATTAGGCGAAATCTCGAGATACTGAGAGTGTCCTTGCTCTACAGCGTCACCTCCATAACCTGTTGAGTTGAAAATTTAAAGTCATCAACGCCCAGTATATAGAAGCACTCTGATCAATATTGGTCAAAACTGGTCCAATAGTTCTGGAGATATAAGGTGATATAAGGCCAACACACACACACACACGTACATACGAATATTAACATCTGATTCTTTGGATTTTGGGTTTCTCAGGTGTCAAAACGTGAAGATCCGGTGAAAACTGCAATTTGCCGAAATTGGACCGATTACAATACTTTCTTTTCTACAGCTATAGCGTTTTTAGACGGGAAAGTAAAACCCTTTGAAGTCAAGCTTATTCTGCGTTTGGATTTTTTAATAAATTTAAATTTTATGTGTTGTATACTTTTATTTTTTAATTTAGCATTGGATGCGAGTCCTGTCTTAAATTTCTTGGGTAATCTGTAAATTTTGTATAAAGAACGTAGAAGATTCCTTTGCATTGCAAACAATTCACTCTAAGAGCATCTTAAATGAATTTTAAATTAAATGTGGTAAAAATAAATGAAATAATAATTACTTACATCTATAAAAATGCTAATAAAAATTAAAACAATAAAATAAACTTATAATAAAAAATGGAATTTTCAGTAAAAATCAGATTCTGAGTTCTTATTAACCATACATAATCAACCAATTTATTTTTAATATACCACCACATTACGCACGTAAAAGTTACAAGGGTTTAAACGTAATTATCAAAAGAAAAAATTTAATAATAAACAAAAAATTATTTTTAAATTGCAAAAGAGTTAATCTTAAAAACAAATCCGTTTCGGCAACCCAGAAAGCAGAGGTAGATTTCACAAATGCTAAGTAGGTGATACAAAAGATTTCCACCTTATAGTTAAGAAAAAATTTACTCAATACGACAATGGTTGCAAGTGAAGAAAAGTTTTATATGTTTAGCATAAGACAAACCCCATCTTACAATTCCAACAAAATTTTGGTAATTCCTTGCCGTAAGAGTTGGTCATATCAAAAATTGTTACAGACAAATAATATTTAGAAGATTAACGACCACTTTAAACAGATTCGATACTGTGCCTATCAAGGAAGATATGATTCTTTTATCTTCAAAACCCAATTTTTTCCACCTCCTGGGCCAATGGCTGGTGATATCAAACAAGATTACTTAAATAAGTTTTAGGTCCTTATCCAAAGAATAGTAAGAACTTTAAACTAATTCGATATTTTACTTAATCACAAAGTTGTAGCGATATTTTTGTTTAGAAAAAGTCTCCCCATTTCCACTCCCATGGTCCGATTTTGCTCACTAACTCGACTGAGATTTTGGGTCTTTATATTTTATGTATTAATTTGAAAGTGATTGGCAAAAATTACGGCAGTTATCGTGTCCACAAGAAAGTGAAATGTATATATAAACTTTTGAACTGACCGTGGTTTTGGGGTCTGGGGGATGTGAAACGCGAAGATATGTCGAATTTGTAGCTTTCTCATGATATCTACCTTTTTTTTTCTCCTGTTTAGCCTCCAGGAATCACCGTCAGGTATTACTTCAGAGGATGATATGTATGAGTGTAATAAACTGTAGTCTTGTATAGCCTCAGGTCGACCATTCCTGAGAAGTGTAGTTAATTGAAACCCAACCACCAAAGAACACCGGTATCCACGATTTAGTATTCAAATCCGTATAAATGTAACTAACTGCTTTACTAATATTTGAACGTTGGAACTCTCCACTTCGAAATCAGCTGATTTGCGAAGACGCGTTCACCACTAGACCAATCTGGTGTGTTTATGAAATCTACCTTTTTTTTATGAGATGAATGTTTTGTAGCGTATGTGAAAAATGCCAAGCCTGACCGGGATTCGAACCCAGGACCTACGTGTAAAAGGCCGAGACGAAACCTCTCGCGCCAGGGAGGCCGGCTTATGAAATCTATCTAAAACTCACTAACTTACACGGTAATTTACAATAATTAAAAAAAGGAAGCTATTTTATTGCTTATAGGAAAAAACGTTCAGTAACGGGAATTCTAAAAAAAAAAAATTACTGGTATTGTGTTTTATACGTCATTACAATCAATTGAAGCGGTTACTCAAGAAAAATCGTACAAACAGCTTATTTACATAACATAATTTTATTCCTTACCAGTATTATTCATTTTAAAATAAAACGAAAAAGTATGCATATTATTCATCAATACTTAATTAACAAGGTTCTCAATCAATACTTATTTGGTGAACTAATCAAAATTATTTAAAAATATTTAGGTACAATTATTTTTGAAAATACTTTCATTTTATTTTCGAATAAACCAGATAGAAAAGAAAGAATTTTAATTACTTAGTAATAAAATGATTACGTGTACGTAACAATATAACAATAGGCCTACATATCATATCGAATGGAATTACAATCAGCCGGTAGTAGGTAATGATAATAAAAGTGTATATACGGTCCAAGGAATACAACTCTGAGATAGATGAACTGACGTGTTTTAATTACTCTCTTAGTAACAACGGTCCGTGAAAAGTTACCAAACAACTACTTCCCGTTCCTTTATAAAACAGAACAGAGTATTAGATAATAATCTCTTGTTTTATGTATTCCTACTGCAGCAACAGGAAATAACTTCTCGACCTCGAACAGAAGTCAAAATCATCTTTTTAAAACAATGTTTCCATGAACAAGAAAAAATTATCACTTAAATTAAAATTTGATCTTGCATAAAATGACTTGTTCATGCATATCAAAATGAGTAATTTTATAGAACTTTCTTTCACGTTTTTAACGAAATATTTATTTATAATGCACATTGCAAAGAATACATTTTAATCTCAGTATTATAGTATAAAGAGGCAACGTCTTTTTTGTTTGTTCTCGTTAACCAAAAAAACTACTGCACCGATCAATACGAAATGTTAATTGTAGCTTTATTAGGACCTCCGCATATTATATTGTTTATCACAGTTCAAACCTCATCTATCTCACTACTATTATATAAACCATAAATAAAAAAGAACTGAAAGAGCAACTCAAACAGGTATTGTATAAGTGTTCAATACGAGTAACATTCATCACACGGCACACATCCAGCAAAAAGGGAGAGTTCATCCTATATTTTAATCAGCAAGTCTGGAGTAATCAGTTAGCAGCTTCAATCCTGTATCTGAAGTCGGGTAGTTGGGCCGGTAACGGTGGTGCAGACACTTGTTGCTTTATAAGTCCCCAAAGAAAAAAAATTGGGTCAGGGTGTGTCGCGGCGCACAGCCGTTGGTTTAACATGAAACGTTAAAGACCTTGGATGAAGTTCCTCTGACAAACAGATAAGACCGCCAACTTATCTGTTGAGTTAAACGGGAGAGCAACCATCGTATTTTTTTTTTAACAAAACCGGAAGTCTCCGATGAAAAATATTAGTTCCTTCATTTGGCAAAATCTACAGATTAATTGGTCGGTCTGTATGTCGGCGAGTCTCTTTTAGTGTAACGGATTGAAATAAAAACGAGACATTAACTAAATATACTTAACGTACTAAATATAATTTTAACGTAAAACAGACACTAAATAAATGGTAAATGATATTTATTTCCACTAATATTAGACGACAATTTTATTCAACAGTGGTCTGTGATATAAGAATTATGAGACATAAGGCATAATAAGCAGCGGTAGAGGTTCTCGCGCCGTCTGCGTCGTTCACTGAGCGCGCCGTTTAGCTTTGCGACGCTCCCGAAACAGTCTCGCTCGCTCGGCACCGGAAATCGGGGTACCTATGCTGATCCATAACCTCCACTTTCCAATGATATGCATAATTTATATTTCCGGCTGGCTTTTGCGCAGGCTGATACTAACGTATTGAATTTTTGTATATTTTACTTTAATTTTTTACATATAAATATTGTCCAAAATACACTATATTATTACTTAAATCGATCTATCTTGACAAACACTAACCGCAACCACACGAATCATAGCGCTATCACGTCTAAGTCGTAGGCTACACAGAATGGAAATGACCGAGAGCGACAGTTTTGGCGGATCTGCGTTGTAGCCCCTCCCCACCATCCCGATCAGCAGTGACGCAAACTGAAAGTTGTATCAGCGAGCTGACCGTGTAAGTTATTAAATGACACCGTATTTAGGTCGCTGAGACTAATAGATAGGGAGTTATTAAGCAGGACGATATAGATATTTTTGTTACGCTACAAATTTCTGTTCTGATACCCGTATGTTTCGGTGTGGTTTTAACGACGTTTCACGTCAAAAATCGCATGGGGTCACATCGGGCGAACGTGGAGGCCACAGCAAACAATCCCTGTCATCTGGTCCCAGGCGACCGATCCAGCGGTCGGGGAGAATTTCATGCGACCCACCAAATACAGCGTAATGCCAATGAGGAAGCGCACCACCTTCTTGCTAAATAAAATTCTTTGGTTCGTATTGCCGTTGAGGAAATATTTCTTAGGACTACGTACAAAAGACTTTCTTACACGTTCGACAATGTCTTCGAAAGCACTCGGTCATCCTATACTCTTCCCTTTACAAATACCGCCATCGGTTTCAAACTGTTTGTACCATCTACCAATGTTATTGTCACTCGCAGATCACAACGGAAGGCACGTTGAACGGTAATTACAGATTCACACTTTGCAAACTGTAAAACACAACGCTTGCTGTTAGGGGTCGCTATCTTTGCTACTAGCGTTTTCAAGCGGAAGGTACAGGAAACAGTTTCTCAGCTTGAGCACAGCTAAAACTGTTTGAGTTGCTCTTTCACTTCGCGTATAATTAACAAATTTATGTGAAACCTGAGAAATAATACGTAGCTTTAAAACCCCGATATTCAATTTGAAACACACTAAAGATTGGTTTGCTGGAATTTCTCCCGCCACCACCCCATTCGGTCGTCCTAAAGCATAAGACCGAATGTCTGTGCCAAAAACGACTACTGAGCCTCGAAACAGTTTAGCGACCAGTGTCCCTAACTAGCTCCTAGAGCTAACCTAAAAACGTGAGCGGAATGAGCGTGGTGTCATACACCACTCGCTTGCGTGTCCCACCGCTCACTTTTCATACATCACTAACATGGGTAGGCGCGCCCCGTCAACTACTAAAACATATATGACTATCAATAATTAAATTTATCTCGTCAAAGACAGCAATTCACTGCCACGCCCACGCCGCTGATTGCCAGCACGTACCTGTCGACCGTTAAAACGTTTGGAGCCTTAACCAGGCTGGTAGCCAGCCATATCTGTCGGCTAGCTTCCTACAGCAACGCGGTAAGAGTCTTTTCCCTTAGGCAAACTACTGATGTCAGTTGAACAAAGCAACCGCATCAAGGAACTGCCACACGGTCCGACAATGCGGCTCCCGCCACACTCGCCGCTTGTGAGTGGCCAATTTCCCCCTTCACCTTTAAGTTCCATGGTGGCCTGAGTGTTGAAATATACTATATCAATATTGACTCAGATAGTTATTATGCGATTTAATAAATTTAATGTATTTGTCTATAAAACATCAATTTATATTATCGTAATAATATATAAACAGATTAGTTTAATGATGATAATCCACATATTTAACAAAGTTTTGATGAAAACTGAATTTCGATATACTTTCTTCAGAAAGTTATTTGTTATCCTAAATTTAATGTCATCGTCTAATTTTGCGGAGACAAGCGAGGATTCAACCTCATGCGAGCAAAATAGAATTATGTACATTTTTATATCCTAAACTAAAAAGTTCCAGGGTAAGCTGTACACTTAATTTGCATAAGTTCGACTTTCAATTTGGTATTAATATTTACGTTGCTTCTAAATCAGCGAGGTCACAGATGATAGGAAGAACTTCTAAGGTACTATAATTTATGATTGTAGACAACGAGAATCTATCCTAGAGCGTTTCCAAAGACACGAAGAGCAACATAACATTTACGCTAAGCTCAAAATCGAGTTAAAAGTTCGACAAATATGTTAGGTCTCAATCTGATTATCAATCACCCTACATTAAATATCTGAATTTGAAAGTTATTCAAATAGGTAACATGATTGAAATATGTAATCACTTAGGTGTCAAAAAATGAAATGATTAAATAACTGTCCTTTGCTGAGCTGGGAGTAACGTAGTTATTGAAAAACATCAATATCTTCCTGATTTCATTAAAAATTTGATTCTGGGAACACATCTTTTATCTAAAAATTTTATTCTATCCGATTTGTAAATAACGATAACCCTGAGAGCTACAGCTCATATATACTAATTCCTAAAAAATTGTTTTCAATTTTTGAATTTCTACGCGCATATGAGGTGTGGGTGAAACCGTGACCAAAGATGCTAGTTAATATACATATTTTTTAATACCAGGAGATCAAGGTACGGAATAGAAAACGAACATAACGTATTCAAAGACACGGAAAAAATTCGAGTAAAAAAAAATCATCCCGAAAAGTGCTATTACGCTACTACTACGAAATTAATGAAATGTAGTAGAAATAATGTAGATAGAACACTGAAGATAAAAATAGGAAGAGAAAAGATTATGGAGGTAGAAGAATTATATTATTTGGGAAGTAGAATTCCTAAAGTTGAACGAAGCAGAAGCGATATAAAATGCCGAATAGCACAGGCGAAACGAGCTTTCAATCAGAAATATAATTTGCTTACATCAAAAATTAATTTAAACGTCAGGAAAAGATTCTTGAAAGTATATATTTGGAGCGTAGCTTTATATAGAAGTGAAACTTGGACGCTCGGAGTACCTGACAAGAAAAGATTATAAACTTTTGAAATGTGGTGCTACAGGAAAATGTTAAAAATCTAATGGATGGATAAAGTGACAATGAAAAAGTGTTGCAGCAAGTCAATGAAGAAAGAAGTATTTAGAAAAATATAGCTAAAAGAAGAGACAGACTTATAGGCCACATCTTAATGACATCAAACAAACGGATATACCGTTTCATTTCGGTATATCCCTTATGGCATATACCGAAATGAAACGACTGACACTCTCTGAATCTTAGAAAGCCGTATCAATCCAATCAAATCACTTAAGACAAAAAAAAAAAAAAAACAACGTATTTCTTATACATAATTTAAATATCAAATTAAATAAATAGAAATTAAATGCATCTCGTAATTTTTTACCGTTTTGTAGAACGTGATTATGAAACTGTAAAAATATAACGCGATTAGTACAGTTCAATTCGAATAAATATAAAAGCGATAAATATAAGTTTATACAACAAAATGCGATGGATTACCGGTCGCCTCGTCTGTCCGTATGATTCAGTCCTTGTAACACAAAATTTCCTGAAATTACCATTCGGCACAATTAACAATAGTTATATTTTTTTTTAAATATTTAATACTATTAACCTAGCTTGGAGATTTAGTATTATATAAAGAACAATAAAAGTAACAATGTGCTGCTATTTAAATTCTACGAATAGTTCTTTCATAGAAAAAAAAAATCAAGTTATCTAAAAACAAAGATCTCTATTGATTTTAAGACAGAATGTTTATTTCAATTATTTCTTAATATGTTTCCTTTTAAATGGTGAAAGCGAGACAACTGATACGGTGTTTTTATTTTAAACAACCTCAATTTATCTTAAAATAGTGTAACAAATATAAATATAAAAAAAATAAGTGAAACTGTAAGGAAGTAAATGTAATAGGAAGAGAAGGCTTTTGTTTTTATTTCAATACAAATTTAAATAAATATACGATTAATATCAATTTTCTTTTACCAGAAAGATTTCATTTTTATAAAATTTAATATACGAAAAATTAGAAGCTTGAATACCAATTTAAAAAATAAACAAATATCAAACTATATTTAGTATGAAACAACATATTTAACCTTAAAGTGATTATAATAATAATCATAATGAGGTTATTATTATTCCTAATCAAAACAAGTTTAAGACAAGGAGATGGACTGCTCCATCTGACCCACAACTCTTCAACTGCGCCCTAGAATGTGTAATGAGAGAATGGTACAAAAAAGACCCACCACACGTAACAACTGAAGCAAGTAAACATCTAAACTACATCAAAATAAACTGTCTAGGATTTGCAGAAGACTATCGTTTCTAACCAATAACATCCCAGAAGCTAGAATCCAAATTAACTTCATTGGAAGAACTAGCAGGAAAAATAAGCCTAAGAATACCATATGAAAAGACTAGAATGATGGCCATAAATCCCCTGGTATTGAACCACATAAGCATAAACGGACACAAAGTCGAGACAGTTGAACGGTTTAGATATTTAGTAGAATATATCATACATAACCTCAAAGAAAAAATAAACTGGAAATAAAGAACACAAAAGCTCAATTATGCACAAAATACCACCAAAACAACGTACAACAAAAGATGCATCTTAACAGATACCAAACTCAGACATTACAAAACTGTAATCAGACCTATAATATCATATGGAAGCGAAACACTCTTCAAACTAAGATTCAACATTTCCTACTCAGCCAGAGATGCAAAGAATAGAAAGAAGAATTCTAAGAACATGGATAAATAAAAGACGACTTACAGATGGGGCAAAAAGGAGACTCATACCAAACCAAGAGGTACATAAAGACATAGAACCAGCTCTTGACTACTTTAGATAGAAAAGAATCTCCTTCTTTGGACACATAATAAGAACAGAACCGAACAGGCTCGTCAGAAAACTGGTCGAGAAATATAGGAAAACGTCCAAAACACTGACCTGGATAACCGAAATTAAACAAGATATGCAAAAAATTAGAAATCACAATAGAAGATTTACGAAAAAGAACCGACAATATTAAAATACTAAAAGAAGTAAACTCCAAATTTAAAATTAAAGAAAAGAAAACAACGAGGGTTTTTTCCAGAAGAACTCAAAAATCTAATAGAATGAAGTACTGGGAAGCAATCAAGAAGAAAAATAAAAAGAAAAGACGAACCAGAGTTGAAAGTGGTCCACTGTGACCTAAAAAAAAAAACTAATAAAATTAAAGCATCCGATATAATTTTTATTACAAAAAAACAAATTTATAAGTATTCAAGACAATAATTTTTATTTTGAAATTTAAAAATACTTCCTGTATAGTAAAAAGAAATTCAATAAACAGAGAGTTCTACGCATCTCATTACTGGTGATCGTAGCATAATTCAACCTATGACCTTAAATTAAGAGAAATAGATAGAAAGTAGTTATTAAATAAAATATAATACATAACTAAATTTCCTACATGATTATTGAAGGGAAGAAAGAAAATTTAATATTTATCGTTACAGCATATATTATAAATTGTAATGAATTCATTCAAATATCAATGAAAATTCATAAATAAAAAAAAATAAAAAATTATAATAGTTCTTTATTACTCACGATTATTTCTATCAATTACTATAGGAACCATCTGTTCAAATGAATTTGATTAACATTAACTGCAACGTGTTATTTTCCCTTTGCTTCTTATAATTATTTATTTATCAGAAACAAACCTCGTCACTCTATAATTGTAATCGTAATATAATGTTTTAAAAAAAAATCTTTCTGAAGATTTTATAACGTACTAACGCTTCTAGAACTGGGTTGTCTTCTTCTTATATAAAAGCGAATGTCCTGACTGATTCACTGACTCATAATCAACGTACAACCAAAACTATTATAGGTAGAGACTTAACATTTTCAAGGTACCTTCGTATCTTTATGTAGGCGTGCGCTAAAAATGGATTTTGTGAAATTTTGATTATATGGAGTTCAAATCGATAAACTAAATTTTCTGTTAACAGCGCTCTCTTTTGGACATAAAAGCAACATACGCTATACTAAATATTTTACGATTCCATTTCAATGTTTCCGATATGTGTGTCCGCTATAGTCTAAAAAACTACTGGACCGATTTACGCGCGGGGAAGAAGGAAGAAAGGGAAAAATCGGAAAAGAGAAATAGGGAAAATCGAAAAAGATAAAAGGTAAGAAGGGGAAAATGGGAAAAAGAAAAAAGGGAAAACGGGAAAAAAGAAATGGAGAAGAGAAAAAAGAGGAAAGAGGAAGGGGAAAAGGGAAATAGGGGAAGTGGAAGGAGATTAAATAAATTTAATTAAAATTTAAAAAAATACGAAATTAATTTTTAAAAAAGAAAGTAAATTAAAATGGAATTAAAAAACTAGAATATGAAAAGCAAATAATTGAAGATGTCAGATGCAAAAAAATTGGTTGAGATTAAAAGCGTAAGTAAATCATGGAAATGAAGTAATTCATTACATCTGTCAAATAAGTAATATTAATACATCGTGTGTGAATGCTCCAGAAGAATACCGTTAAATTTTACAGCTGTATTTCTCTGTTTAAAATAATGAAAAAAGTTCATAATAAACATGTATCCGGAAAAGGCTTTGTTTATAAATTAGGAATAACAGAGAATTTTACCGTGATTTCCTCTTAGCGGCAAAATTAACCTATACCGAAATTCATCGAAAACCGGGGAAGAAGGGAGAAAGGAAAAAATCGGAAAGGGGAAATAGGGGAAAATCGAAAAAGGTAAAAAAGAAGAGGGTAAAAAGGGAAGAAGGGGAAAATGGAAAAATATAAAAAACGGGGAAAGGAAATGGAGAGGGAAAAGAGAAAAAAAAGAAAAGAGGAAAGAGGAAGGGGGAGAGGGAAATGGGAAACAGAAAGGGGAAGGGAGGTAAAGGAAAGAGAAACGGGAGAAGGAAAGGGAAACGGGAAGGGCCATTACCCTCTGATCGTGAAGCGAACTGCAAGTAACCATAGAGCACGAGCGAAGCCGCGATGGGGATGCTAGATTTGGATTGCAATTTTGTTTATCTTTATTGAACTTTTATATAGAACTATTTTAATTCATTCATAAAAAGGACTGGTCTAACAAATATTATTCAATTTTCTTATCTTCCTTTTTTTGTTTTCCTTTATTTAAGTTTTGGGCAACAATTCATTGTTTATCCTATATTCCTTCAGTATTTTCATAAAAAAATGTATTTATTGTTTTACCAGGATTTAATAAAAATTTAATTATAATATTGTTGATTAAATATTTTTTATTTATAAAAAAATAAATTTGCTATTAAAAAAGCATTGCGAGTGAAGCTACATCTATATTGTGGGCGAAGTCGCGACGGGGTACGCTAGTACATCTTATAAAGAAGAAAATCAATGATTACAAATAACAAAGAAAATACCGAATAATTTACAATAATGTTATAAAAAAAAAAAAAAAAAAAAAAAAAAACGAGCGCTGCGTTGACTTATTTTATGATCTATTTTTTCTGTTAACTTATAATAATTTCATTTCGTTATTTAAAGTTTTCATAAAATTAATTGAAGAAAAATTTCCATCAGTTTTGGCACATGCGGTTTTTCACCGCATCCATCATCATCGTCATGGTACTCATTTCCGGTGTAACGTAAGCCACGCATACATGGCTTACGTTACATATATATGTCACAGGTCGTCGCCTGTGACCTTTTGGCTTAAAAAATCATCACCCTTTACAAAGTACCGCTCAAGAAAAGTCAACGAACTTCCTAAAGGTTTGGTTTTGTAGATCTCACCAACATTTTCGGTAACCAGTGTGAGCACAATTTTTGATAATTAAGCGTTCGGCACAATTTCATACCCAACACTTCTTGAAACTTGAGGAAACTCTTCAGATAGCAAAGAAATCGTAAAGTGTCTGTTCTTTTTCACTTTTTCGTTAACTTTCTGCAACAAATCTTCAATAATGACAAAAAGTCATCCATTCCGTTCCTCATTAAGAACATTTTGGCGGCCATCTTTAAATGCTCCAACCCATTTTCGTACCATTCCATCGTATAATGTTTTCTCCATACACTTCACTGATATGACGATGAATTTCAGCTGCTTTCACGCTTTTAGCACTAAGAAAACGAAATCACACCACATATTTCACAGTCTGCGGGATTCTCGATCAGCGGAGGCATTTTAAATACCCACAAGCAAACGTAAACGCAGTCGAATATTTCCGTAATGGCGTCTGTAGCTTGCCAACAGATGCGAGTACACAGTGCGCATGTGTGGAATGTCGACTGCAGCGAAGAAGCGGCGGAATTTCAAAACGGTACTTCTTTAAAAACATGCCTCGTAAATACGGTATCCGCGTGCGCTTTAGTTAGAATCATTGAATTAAATAAAATAAAAAAATATTATATTTAAGTGTAATGATAAATATTTTTAATTAAATTGTGTACGTATGTGTGTGTGTGTAAGCCGGCCGTGCACCAGAAACAACTCTGTTAACACAACTCAAATTTAATCACTGCTGGAACGAGGAAATTATGCCACATTAACTGTTTAAACAACCAATCTTTTCTCCCTCCCCAATTTAAAGATTTTTGATTCAACGGTTATCTGATCAATTTTCAAGTAACTCAGAAATGGTTTAACTTAAAAACTTAAAATATCTCTGGTGGTATTAATTTTAATAAACTGTTCACGAAATGTAGTGAAGTATTCGATATATATATATACATTTTTTAGTAACTTTTAAATTAATTGCTCTGAAGAGAATTATTGCAATAAAGATTATATAATACAGCTGTTATTATGAACTGCTACTCAAATAACAAGATGCGATGTAATCATTATCATGCAAATGTTATTTACTACAACACCCACACTGACATGAAATATTTAATCAACTTTGCATTAACAAATAGTATTTTGTCTACGACGTAATAATTGTAGCTTTGAATTATTAAAACCATTTTCTTACTCAACCTATCAGAATGAATCATTTTTTACTTCTAAATGAATAATTTTCTTTAATTATTGAGATCGCGAAAAATTTCAGTTTTTCGCAATCTCAATAACGAAAAAAATATTATATTTAAATGTAATGATAAATATTTTTAATTAAATTGTGAATGTATGTGTGTATACGTGTATTTTACGTACTTTAAATAATGTGTACATGCAATTTAATAGGCGTACAAGGAAATAATGCGGTGTCCACATCAGATTTTTTTCATTATTTAAAATGATCATTCCTGACTAAGTAGCGAATATATGAAAAATGGCAGATAACAAGCAGGGGTGCACTCTCAAATTTTTCGAATTATTTGGTATTTGGGAAGTAGAATTACTAAATGGACGAAGCAGAAGCGATATAAAATGCCGAATAGCACAGGCGAAACGAGCTTTCAATTAGAAATATAATTTGTTTACACCAAAAATTAACTTAAACATCAGGAAAACACTTGTGAATGTATATCTTTGGAGCGTAGCTTTATATGGAAGTGAAACTTGGACGATCGGAGTACCTGAGAAGAAAGATTAGAAGCTTTTAAAATGCGGTGCTATAGGAAAAGTTGAAAATCAGATCGGTGGATAAAGTGACAAATGAAGAGGTGTTGCGGCAAATGGGCGAAGAAACATTTGGAAAAATATTGTTAAAAGAAGAGACAGACTTATAGGCCACATATTAAGGCACCCCGGAATAATCGCTTTAATATCGGAGGGACAGGTAGAAGGAAAAAATTGTGCAGGCAGGCAACGTTTGTAATATGTAAAACAAATTTTTAGGGATTTAGGATGTAGGGGGTATACCGAAATGAAACGACTAGCACTATATAGGGAATCTTGGAGAGCTGCATCAAACCAGTCAAATGACTGAAGACAAAAAAAAATCACCACTTATGGATTATGTTTTTAAAAATTAATTTTACTCGAATGCTTCTCCTTGAGTTTGAAAGCGCCCTAAGTGAAAAAAAAATTTTTTCACAATTTAAAATTTTTAAAGCTCATTTTGTTAGACAATAAAGTCACTAATATAACTTAATTCCCGTCTTTTAATGGGGAGCTTCCAGACTTAAAAAAAAAAATGAATTTCTTTTGTTTAATTTAACTTCATAGCCGAGAAATTTATGAATTTCCTGGCAGGCTTTTTAGTATGAGATAAAATTAAATAATATTATTGATATTTATCATACAGAATAAAACAGGATGTAATTATTTAAAAATATTACACTTCAATTCCAAACTTATCTATTAAAAGCTCATATTTAAAATCTAACTACAATTAAAAATTAATTAATTTAACAGCCAATTTTCATGTAGCGATTAATGCTAATTTCTTTATCAATTGGATCCGGGTTCGATTTCCGAAAAGAGTCTGAAATTGTTTCATGTATCATTTCACCGTATAATCTAACTACTTAAAAAATATATGCAAAAAGTAATTCAGAGGTTACATAAAAAAAATAAAAAATTTATTAATGTATTTAATTATTCAAAATATTAAATTTTAGTGTACAAATAACAATTAAAGAAATACAGCTGTATCCATTAAGTAGAAAGATAAATTTCATATATTCTATTACACTTCAAAAAATAAAATTAATAACCTAAGCTCGTTAATTAAGCATTAATTTTACTAAGGATAATAAACTTATCTAATCATCATTTTAAACTAATTGTGAATAACAATAAGAATGTAGATGTTACTTTTTCATTTAAAAATTAGCCATTTTAAATGTAAAAATAACAAAATCTAACGAAAAGAAAATTAGGATACGTTAAAAATTATTAAATTATTTCTGTTTTTTTTTTTAAATCCAGACAATTCTATTGTACTTGCTTTTGAAACAATCCTTGTTATGGTTCATTGACCTAAAAAAGAAAAAAAAACCATTTAGTAGGTGGGACATCAAACATGACGAATCTAAGTACCGGGCCAACAATATACGAACACACAGTATAGCGGAGGAGGAGAGGAAAAGGTTTAGGAATCTCGGCCAGACGACCGTAGCGAATGTCTTGTCATTCTAGTCGTCATCATTCTCATCATTATCATCATCGCATCACAGAAGATGAACCAATGTGGAGCGATACAAGAAAATAACAAGCTTCCCACGGCAGATGACGTAATAAATACGAAATGACACAATGACCCGACCTGTCAGTCGTTAATTTTATCATTCCTTTTGACATTGAAACCTATTCACAAAAAAAGAGTTAAATACAAACGACTTATGAATGACATACGAATCAACGGAGAAATTTTTATAAAGAAAACATATTTGTACTGAAAATAATAACCAGAATGAGATTATTATTGATTTATAACAATCATTAGACGTAAAAGTTTTTGAAAGTAACAGATTTAAGTTACTTTAACATGAAAGATGTAGAAATCAGGAAAAATGAAATTCAATTCAAGATATTTGAATAAAATATAAAAGGAAACTATAACTTAAAAGAACCTACATAACACTTTATTTACATTTTATTTAGTTCAAATTATCTGAAACACTTGACTTAAATACCAAGTACGAGTTATACAACAATTACGGCTTAGAAGAAAGTAAACAAATAAGGAAAATGAACCAGAATTCTAAATTCTTTCCACAATTCTTCAGAGTTATATAACATATTTAAGAAATCACAGCTTTCTCTCTCTCTCTCTACTTTTCAATATTAATCTATACGAGCATACTTAAAGTAAAAATTGTTATCAATCAATGAACAATAATTTTTTTTTGTCTTAAATGATTTGACTGCTTTGATGCAGTTTTCCAAGATTCCCTATTTAGTGCCAGGTTTCATTTCGGTATACTCCCTACATCCTACACCTCTAACAATTTGTTTTACATATTCCAAACAGTTGCCTACATGCATAATTATTCGCATCTACCTGTCCCTCACAATATAAATGCGACTATTCCAGGATGCCTTAATATGTGGCCTATAAGTCTCTCTCATCTTTTAACGATATTTTTCAAAATGTTTTATTCTTCAACGATTTGCCTTAACACCTCTTTATTTGTCACTTTATCCACCAATCTGATTTTTAACATTCTCCTATAGAACCGCATTTCAAAAGCTTCTAATCTTTTCTTCTCAGGTACTCCGATCGTCCAAGTTTCACTCCCATATAAAGCTACGCTCCCAACACAAACTTTCAAAAATGTTTTCCTGACGTTTAAATTAATTTTTGATGTTAACAAATTATATTTCTGATTGAAAGTTCGTTTCGCCTGTGCTATTTGGCATTTTATATCGCTTCAGCTTCGTCCATCTTTAGTAATTCTACTTCCCAAATAACAAAATTCTTCTACCTCCATGATCTTTTCTCTTCCTATCTTTACATTCAGTGGTCCATCTTCATTATTTCTCTTACATTTCATTACTTTCGTTTTGTTCTTGTTTATTTTCATGTGATAGTTCTTGCGAAGGCCTTCATCCGTGCCGTTCATTGTTTCTTCTAAATCTTTTTTACTCTCGGCTAGAATTACTATATCATCAGAAAATCGTAGCATCTTTATCTTTTCACCTCGTACTGTTACTCCGGATCTAAATTGTTCTTTAAAATCATTAACTGCTAATTCTATGTAAAGAATAAAAAGTAACGGGGTTAGGGAACATCCTTGTCGGACTCCCTTTTCTATTACGGCGTCTTTCTTATGTTCTTCAATTTTCTTTTGTGGAGGAAAAACGTCTGAGCGTTATCATCGCCCGGAATTTTATTAATAAAACGGTTAAATAACTCCAAAATAATAAGTCATACGGTGTAAAATTAATATTAATCATATAATAAAAATGTATTAAAGCAAGAGTCAAGAAGGTAAAATAAAACTCAAAACTAATACCGCAGACGAAGTCTTTAAAATATAAAAGTTAAAATAATGAATAAAGAAACTATATAAAACTTACCTAATTCCGATGTGCAAAAGGCTCCCTTCCCGGTTAATAAAATTAAAGATATAGAACCAAAAAAATTAAAATTGAAAGTAAAGGTTAAAAATTATCACTAACTCCTCTAGCATAAAAACATATATGACAATATTAAATTTTTTGCAGTAACCTTGTACTATGCAAAAACAGAAACATCCGGTCCAAAATTTCGTTATTATTGTACAAAATATCACGGATGTTTCTAGGTAGTTTTTACGACGCAATTATTACTATTGCAGTTTGGTTCCTGTAAATGTTAGCAATAGTTCTTTATGTCTGTATTTGAACCCTATTTTTTTTTTAAATGCTGAACATTTTATTCCAGTCTACGTTATCTCAATGCCTTTTCTAAGTTTATAAATGCTATGTATGTCGATTTGTTTTTCTTTAATTTTTCTTCTACTATTAATCTGAGCGCTAAAATTGTTTTCCTTATACTTTTTTCTGAAACCAAATCGGCTTTCTCATTACATATCTTCCACTCACCTCTCAATTCATCTGTACAGAATTCTAGTTAAGATTTTTGATGCACGAGTAGTTAAGCTAATTGTTCTGAATTCTTCACATTTATCTGCTCCTGCTTTCTTTGGTATTATGAAAATAACACTCTTTTTGAAATAATAAATAGTTTTATAAAACTGGATGATGTAAAAGGAAATAAGATAAAAAATAAACACAAAAGTAAGTATTAATAATGATACAATTAGTTTTTTTTTAAATACATAAGCATTAACTATTACTGAACCGAGCAAAGCGATTTGCGGCCAAATTTTCTAATTTTTAAAAAAATCTACAGTAGAGTTCCTTACTGTTACATCTTTCATTAAATCTCTAGTTTCACAATGATGATCAGCTATCAGTTACGACTGTTAGAATTGTCTTATTCTGTTATCGAGTAACTGGTACTTTTCTAATCATATTATAATGTTGAACAAAATAAATACGATTTTAAACTAGAACTAGTACTCCGTAAATATTAATTTTTATGTTTTCTGAATTCATTTTGTATTGAATTTATTAAATTAAGCTTTGCAAAGTAATTTAATTAATAAAATTTAAAAAAAAACTTCATTATTTTCCTGTCGTATACCAGCTTACGTAAATGTTGACAGATCGGAAGAATTAAGAAGTGAAATCTCGTATAAAGATATTTATGGAAGTAAAGGGGTAATATTATTATTTTTCCATTATACTGACGCACAAAAACTCGTTCTTGTTTTGTGTACATAAATGCCGTTATTGTCAATAGAGAAAAAAAAAGATAATAAAACGAACAACAATTGAATAATAATTATATCAACTGATAACTACCAACTGCAAAACAGAATTTTCCCACCAATTACAGAATGTTATAGAATTTAAATCTGCCTGCAGGGAAAACTGACTTAACGATATATCATAAGTGATACTTATTTTCATTGGTTCCAGAGTTATAGTCAAATAAAACTTGTAATTATTGAAATATTTGAATCATATAAGGGGAAGGAACATCGGTTCAAATCACACTTCATCTACTCTTTTTTTAATTTAAATATATTGATTTATTAATAATTATTAACCTCTGATTGTAAAAGAAAGTGTTTACGATAGATAATAATTCAATAATTACAATTAAAAAACATACATAAAAAAATATCAGAGTTAATTAATGAAATAAAATGTTATTTACTTTTCATTTAAAAAAAAATGTGTATGTAATTTAACAGGAGTTCAAGGAAGTCATGTGGTGTTCAAATCATATTTTTAACTGATGTTGATCCTAGTAGAAATAGAACAACCTAGTAGAAAGAGAGTGCTACTGATTTTCAAGCGAATCGGTTCACACGAGCCGGAGTTAGAAATAAAAAACTGGATTATTTGGTACTTTTTAAGTTTAAGTTTAGTTTAGTTTTTAAAGTCATGTAGTGTCTACATCAGATTTTTTAATGTGACTAAAACTTCAAATTCTCCTAAAAATGATGAGTTTTTTCTAGTAAAATTAAATCAGTGGATAGCACAACAGAATCCGAACAGCGCAACTACATTGGTAGATCTGGTAATTGTGAGCCTGAACGTACACAACCTTAATCTTTGTCAAATTGAAGTATGTTGAAAAGTATGTTATAAATTATATATGTTATGTAATTAATAAAAATACAAGTTTCAAAAGTCGGAAAAGTGAAATTACCTCATTATTCTTCCTCAGAATCTGTAATGGCAGTAGCGTTTTTAACCGCTACTGAAATCCAATTGTTTTAGTATATAAAAATAAAATCGCCTATACGTATAACTTATTGTATATAATTTTTATTATTAACGTTAATTAGACGAGACAAGCGAAGCGAGCGTAGGTTATGTTTGATTAGATTATGTTGATTCCGTGTAATGACATATCGCGCACTATATCAATATAACCTATCTAAACATAACTTCCGCTCGCTAACTTTGTCTAATTAACGTTAAATATACTAATAATATATATGCCAGTAGATAGCTTCATATTATTATGACGGAGTTGCCCAAAACAACTGATAACAACGCTACTGCCATTACAGATTCTGAGGAAAAATAACGAGGTAATTTCACTCTTCCGACTTTTGAAACTTGTATTTTTATTAATTATATAAAATATTTTTCAACATACTTCAATTTGAAAAAGATTAAGGTTGACGGACTTTCAGGCTCCCAATTACCGTAGATCTAGATGGTTTCTTTAATAAAATTAAAAATAATTATTTTACATTTTTTTATTTATAATTGCATATTTTTATTTATATTAATTTTTCACTGTTTATATTTACATAATAATATTATGCTGAGGTGATATAAATAGTTTAGAGAGGTCAAACCTTTTTCATATTAATGTATTCTTAAACCTGATGCGAGTACAATTGTATGAAATAAAAACATAAGCAGAATTATAGCTTCGCTCAATTATAGCATAATCAGCAACACTGTTCAGTCATCATTATCTTTCATTTTTCTTTACAAATTAACGCGAGACTCTTCACGTAGTTACTTAGAAAACATTCTAGTAAAAATAAAGTCTGCTAAGGCTTGTTGCTATCAGGCTGCTTATTTAAATTACTGGATGTGGAATTAAATTTTGAATTCAGTTTTAAGATAATATTAAAAACAGAATTTAAAGTAATAAATAAAATAGATCATAGATAGCTACATGATATTTAGAGGAATGACAAATAGAGAAGTAATTTTAACAACTCAAATCTCTTTCAAGAATTTCTGTATAAAATTTGAGCATTTAATCGAGCAGTTTAAATATAAAACTTACTATCTCAAAACAGGTTGAGTATAAATCACAAACTGTATAGGAGAAAAAACTTTCATTTTAGAACTTCCTGAACTGGTTTAACCATGTACGACAAATATTGTAGCTGGTTTCCTAATTACAACTGTAAATTAAAATTTTTAAACCACCATTTGAACAGTTAAAATACTATTTTGAAAATGCAAATAACAATAAATATCATACAATTTTCAAACGTAAAATATCTAAATATTTTAATCACATTTTTATCTTTTAAGTGTATCATACCGTGTATTTCAAAGTGAATATCGCGGTTTTTAAGTTATATAACGTTTACTAGATTTTACTTACATTAATAAATTATACATGAAATGATAATAGAGAAACTCAAAGTTTTTCATATGAGTATTAAATGTGAGCCATTCGTCACAGGGCACACATACAACCGATATGACAGTTCATCCCATACTTTAATAAGAAATCTGGACTAATCGATGCGACATTTGCTTCAATCCGTGTGTCAAGTCGGATAATTCAGCAGGTAACGGTAGTACATACACTTGATCCTTTAAAAACCCCCCAAAAAATCGCACGGGGTCAGATAGGGCGAACGTGAAGGCCACAGCAAACAAGCCCTGATATCTCGTTCCCGACGACCGATCCAGCGGTCAGGAAGAATTTCATTCAACCGATCACAAACGGCATTATTCCAGTAAGGAGGCGCACCATTTTGTTGCCAAATAAAGTTCTGTGGTTCGTATTGCAGTTGAGGAAAGATTTCTTAGGACTAGGCACGAAAGACTCTCTTACATGTTCGACATTGTCTTCGGACACACTCGGTTGCCCTTCTCATTACAGATACAGCAGGTGGTTTAAAATTTTTTATGTCGTCTGCGAATATTATTGTTACTCGGGGCATCACAACGGAACGCAAGTTGAACGGTAATTACAATTCACACTTTGCAAAGTGCAAAACACAGAACGCTTTCTGTTGGGGGATCACCGTCTTTGTTACTAGCACTTTCAAGCGAAAGGTATAGGAAACTTTTTATGAGATTTCTCAAACAGAAAAATATTTGAGTTGTTTCACTTCATATTTAATTAAATGTACTGAAACTTGTGAAATATTACAGAGCTTTAAAACCCTGATATTCATTTTGAAACTATGATATGCGCCGTATAAAATTTTGTTTATTGCTTACAAATTCGACCGATTTGTGGTGATATCAAAGTACGACACCCCAATGAGGCAGGGTAGCCGAGCTTGAATCTTTTTACCAAGTCATTGATGTGAATTTTAAATATCTTTTTAGTTTCTTAATTTGTCGTTTCACCGAGTCTACTTTTCTTTATTTCTATTATTTGTTTATAAATTGTTTATTTCATCTAACTACAAAATTATTAGACGAGTCAATAAAGATTTTAACCTCGAAAGAAGTGTGCCTAACGGACATGACCGAATAACTATTTAATTTGTTTAACAGATTAAGGAATATGTTTTAGTTTTTCGCTAATCGGATGTAAAACTAAAAAAGCATCGATAGCTAAGGAAATTTTACATAAAAAACCTTTCGGGTACTTTTTTCTACGAACAAAACTACAACAACAAAACAATTTTACAATAAGCACCAAAATCGCGCTATAGCTATCATAGATACGTGGCGTAACTGGAGGGTACGTAATTAATAAACTTCCATAATTCTGTTTCTATAGAGATAATTAAAAAATTTAAAAAGGTACGGATTTATAAGGCTGAAAGTTATAAATTAGTCAAATTTTCGAAGTATTTTTAATTTCTGATTGCTCGTTAATCCTGATCTACTGTGAAAATTTGCCAGTTGATAAAACGCCTACAATAAATTGCAAAAAATGAGAAAATAAATATAGCATTCTGTTCTTACTACGTAATCGTTCCAAAAGGGATATCTCTATATCTTATTTGTTTATTTATTAACATTTCAAAATTGCATTTAAAAAAAAGGGTGTGTTGGTATATTAGGTAACGCTGAAACCAATCATCATTAATTCTGTTTTTTTCAAATTTAAAAATATTTTAATTGTTATTTGTAAGATAAACATGTATTTATTTTAAGTCAGCAGAGATGGTTTTCCGTAAACTTTAATTTTTCAGAGAGTTTTAGGAAGTAAATGTTCTATTTCGTAAACACATGAAAATTACGCTACGAACAAATTGTTATAAAAAATGAATGAAAAAAGATATTTTTATGCAACCTCATATGTGAAGTTGCATATGTGAAATATGACTTATGTAAATATACGTGATTTATCAATATTTTGACGTGAAACGTCTTTAAAATCACACGGAAACATATGGGTACTAGAACAGAAATTTGTAGCGTAACGAAAAGGTCTGTATCGTCTTGTCTTAATAACTCCCTAACTATTAGTCTCAGAGACGTAAATGCGGTGTCACTTTATAAACAACATGGTCAGCTCGCCGATACGTCATTCAGTTTGCATCACTGGTGAGCGGGTTGGCGATAAGGGGACACTGTCCAGATCGGCCAAAACTGGCGCCCTCGCTCATTTCCATTCAATGTAGCTCACTACTCAAACGTGATAGCGCTGTGATTCGTATGTTTGTGTTTAGAGTTTGTCAAAATAGATTGATTTAAGTAATAATAAGTGTATTTTGAACAATATTTATGTGTAAAAAATTAAAGTAAACGTGTAAAAAGGTATAAAAATTCAATATGTCAGCCTCAGTCCGCGCAAAATCCAGTTGGAAATATAAATAACGTATATAGTTAGAAAGGGGAAATTATGAGCCACGCACAGGTATCCCAATGTCCGGTGCCGAGCGAGCGAGACTGTTTCGGAAGCGTCGCAAAGCTGGCACGGCGCGTTCACTGAACGACACCGACGGTGCGAGCAGCTCAACCGTTGCAGTACCCGAACTAAAATGGACATAAAGAGTGAAGATAACACTCGTGTGTTATCCTGTGTGTTTCCAAATGAAGGAACCGAAATTTTCCACTGGAGACTTTCAGTTTTGTTGAAAGAAAAATACGATGGTGGCTCTTCCATTTAGTTTGTCGGTCTGTAGCTAGCAGGAACTACATCCAAGGTCTCTAACGTTTCACGTTAAACCATCGGCCGTGCGCCTCGAAACAGCCTCACCGGAGTTTTTTAGCTTTGGTTTGATTAATTTTAGAAAATTTTGCAAACTTTTTCCCGTTTTTGGAAAAACATTTGTGGTTTTTTGAGAAAATAATTAGTTTTTGTCAATATTTTGTTTGCTTTTAATCTTATGAAAAAATAAATACCTACGATAAAAACTAAACCAATTCTGAAAAAAATTAAGAATTAATAATTAATAAATTACGGATAAATTATTAATTTATCCATTTAGTCTTACTGTATATGAGAAAGTATCCTTTTCCAACCTGCTCTACCACAGCACAAATTTGGTGCTTATTGTAAAATTCGCTAGCGCGCTTAGTTTTGCTCGTAGAAAAAAGTACTCGGGAGGTTTTATATGCAAAATTTCCTCAGCTATCTATTAATGCCTTTTATTTTTACATGGATTAAAAATAAAGCCGCTGTTGGCGAAAAAATAAAATTTTCCTTAATTTGTTAATAAACAAATTAAACAGTTATTTGGTCTTGTCCGCTAGAGCATAGTTATATCCACAGTTATGTCCGCAGTTATAGTTATATAGAGCATAGTAGTGATCTACATAGTTTTCCAAACCCATTCCAATAAACATCTATTTGTTGTAGTAAATTTTTTCGAGGATAAGGCATTTTTGATTATCTGTTGTTGACTCAGCTATATGGAATGTAGCAAAGAAATGTTTTAAATTTATTTAAATCTTTAAAACAAAAAAATGATTTGGAATTCAAAACACCCAAACTATTTCAACAAAATTCTTAAGCAAGATGATTATACGGGTATTAGTCGATTAAATGTTTTTATTCAGCTATCATAATTAATATACTACCGTATAATTTTGATATCCACCAATGAGGTGACATTTTACGTTTTTTAAGCGATAAAGATATAAGAAGCAACGTTAGAGACGAACCTATTTTTTAAGTAACAAATTAGTTGAAATATAAATTCAGAAACAGCTAATAATACTATTGCATCTTTCGGAATGATATGATTAAATGATACACGTTGATAATAATACGAGCAAATCGATATAGGTAAAAAACCTCATATTCACTTTATGAATCAGAACAGAGACGGTAAAAAAATTTCAAAGCGATACAACAAAACAATTAAAAGGTACAAATGAATACCAAGTTAAAGGTGTATCCATCCATATTCGTATTTGTATTACGCAGAACGTTAGTGTCGACACCCTGCTGCAAGTGATGACACGGGTTGACAATACGGCCCTATGACGATAATGTGAATGTACCTAAGACAATATAAATTACCTAAATACGGTTAAAATTTATTACATTTTCATCTAATCTTTTAATTCATCAAGAAGTGTCTTTTATATTATTCGATTAATACAGTATATGTTATAAGCCTTGTTTACATTAGTCGTGATGCACGAAATCGTGTACTGTCATCTTTAAAATACGTGCGTGCCAGTGCTTTATATTCTATGTCTAACATCCTTGGCCTACACGACACCAATTAAATATTTATATAAAAAGAAAATTAAAGCAAGTTCATTGATGATGAACTTGAAATTTAATTATTTGTTATCAGTTTAGTTTGCACTTTATGCCTCATTAAACTATTACAATTTTAAGAAAATATTTGTAATAAAATTATTAATAGTTATTTTTTAAGATCCTTCCATGAATTATGAAAGTATAACCTTTGCCCCTAACATAAAAAAATTAATTGGAAATATTTGTAGTCATGAAAAAACCTACACAACTATTTTCTACACTTCAGACTATGCGGAATGAAATCTTATTTTCGCATAATACAATTACTTTGTAAAATTTGGAGCAGAATTAAAAAAAAGAAGATATCTACGAATGTGATAACAGTTTAAAGTTATTATTATTATTATTATTATTATTATTATAATTATTCAGAACAGTGTATTTTGAACACATTTTCACCATACGTAAACAGTTTCTGTAAAATAAGTATTGTTTAGAGGGATTTCCTATGTATGCAAAATCACGTTGTGCAATAATCTGCCTAAAAAAAATTTACATAAGCAGATTTACAGGCTCGCCATATTGTAAGCTTATCGACGGGTAAGCTTGCAATATGGAGTGAGTGACGACTCATGCAGGTTTCAGTTATCAAAATTGCTTTTTTTTATTACTTTTGTTAATATTATAAAATAAAGCACACTTCTCGAAGAGATGCACAAACGTTTTTACATACTCGTACAGCTAAAATTGAATTTATAAATAGCAGAACCTTTTCCTAAAGTAATTAAAAGCTTTTTCCTAAAGTAATTTGAATAATTTTTTGTAATAATTTTAAAATACTACAAAAAAGAATAATAATTTTGTTTAATGTTAACCTTTAAATAATTATATCTTTACAACAGATCTGTGATCACGACGTAAAGAGCTTTTCGTCGACGAAAATACCGGGCAAAAATACCTTTCTTAATGCGAACACAATTCGGTCCTTGATTAAGCAGTTGGAAGAAACTGGTAGCATACTAAGAGAAGGTACATAAGTTACACATTATTTTTAATAGAGCAAAATAACATACGATTTTCATCATTAATACGATGATTTATTTGACGTTTAACAGAAAACGAACACTTTAGAAATGACCCTTTCGTTCATAAATGTTGATACACCGAAGGATGTTTATTGGGTACAGAAAGAATAATAGGATTTTCTATCTATTTTTCGTCTGTTTTTCTTCAATAAAAAAACCGGTTTTCAAGTTTTTTTTGGCTATGTTTCCCCAAAATTATTTCTCTACAAGTTTTGTTACTAAATCTTCCGAATTTATTAGTCATTTAAGAAATCTATTACGTTACAAACAAAAAAAAAATCTAGTTTTTCGACACCGAATTTTGTGTTATACATCGGATATCTTAAAACGTGCTGGAGTTATAGTTCTGGGACCTGTTTTACCCTATTTCCCAAGTCAAATTACATAAGAAACCTCCAACTTTATTCCTTAAATTCGTTTCCAAAAATTACAGTAAGCCTTCATGTTATCAAGAGCTGAAATCCGGGTGAAATTTTTCTTAAACCGGGAATAAAGTTGGTGGTTTCTTATATAATTTGACTTGCGAAATAGGATAAACCAGGTCCCAGAACTATAACTCCAGTAGGTTTGAAGATATCTGACGTAAAACACAAAATTCAGTCTAAAAAAATTCATATAAACGTTGGTCGAGACCAACGTTTATATGAATTTTTTCATTATTTTCACCAGTAGAACATGTCCTGAATGTTTCTCAGTGTCTTCGTAGGACACTCTGTATATATTTCTAATGAGTAGTGTTAAATGAAATATTTTATAAATACTGTAATATATTGGAATTACACGCCAAATAACGTAAACTATATATATGTATGTGGGTATATATACATAAAATCGCTATTAACAGAGAGCCTACTATTATAAATAAGGTTCGATATATGAAACAACTGTGCGAATATTAGCCATTGATTGTATATTTCTAACTGATTTAGAAAGCTATTATTATGTAAAATATACAGAAGATAAAATAGATATCACAAGCAGCTTGACGTATTAAATTATATATATATAGGCGGCCTAAGTAAGATCGTGAAATGACACTAGTTAAAAACATTACTGAAAGGTTGTTAACATAAATTAAATTAAAATAAATTACACGTTTAGTAAAACATAAATTGTTCATGTTTATTTGATATTTGTATTTTTGAATAACGGATGCAATTAATAAAATATTAGATTCAAATTAAACTTTGCAATTTTTCCCAGGATCGTATGTTTCCTGGATTATGGTATAATTAACATAAAAAAATAATTAGAAAAGATAATATTGGTTGCTTATTAAACTATTGAAGTTTCGGATTAGTTGATAAAACTGAACTAACTTTCCATTTGCAATTTGTAAACATACGATTACGTAATAAAATCAGACTATATGCAAGGAATTATCAATAGAAGGAAGGCCAACCAAGAGTAGCTTAAATGAAACCTTTAGAATGAAAATCCTTGGCCTATTGTGGGAATTAAACTACACCCTTAACTAACAAGGACATAGCTACAGTGACGGATTACATTACAACGTATTAAATTTTGTCTGTATTTAAAGTAGAGCAATATATAATATTGCGAGTTACATTAGTAAATAAATAAAAGATTCTGTTATAAATATAAGTAAAATTATTACACGATTAAAAAAATTGTTTAGTCTAAAATTTTCCTTTTGATAAGGGCTTAATCGTACCTTACTAAACGGCATTTTTATGTATGTCTGTGTGTGCGTTCACCTTAAATTAACACAGGAATTTACCGATCACTAACGGAAAATCTCGATTCGTAAGTACATATTAAAGATATCACAAGCCTGTGTAATCTGATATATGAGAGTGGTGATTGGACGGATGGTTTCGTGACTACTATTATAGTCCCAATCGAAAAGAAGAAGAATATATTGAAATGTGAGGAATGTAGGACAATTAGCCTTATATCACATGCAGCTAAGATACTACTAAGAGTGTTGAATGGGAGACTTTATGGTAGACTAGAGAGATCAATTTGCAGTTTGGGTTTAGAAGGGGGAAGGGAACAAGGGATGCGATAGGGTTAATAAGAGTGATCGGAGAAAGATATATTGAAAAGCAAAGAGATTTATTTATTGTCTTCATAGATCTGGAGAAGGCATTTGACAGTGTGGAATGAGATAAATTGCTGAGAATCTTAAAGGAAAAAGGAGATTAATAAGAAATCTGTACTTGTCACAGAAGGTAAAGATAAAGATTGGGAATGGGTTAACGGAGGAAAGCAGACTAGCAGGAGGGGTGCAGCAGGGATGTTGCATGTCACCGACTCTGTTCAACTGTTACCTGGAAGCGATAATTGAAAAGAGTTTTAAGTGGTAATAAGGGTGTAAATAATGGAGGAAGAAGGATAGAGTGCGTTAGATTCGCTGATGACATGGCAGTGTTGGCAGAGAGTGAGTACATAATGAATGAAATGTTGAGAAGATTAAATTAAAGGAGTATGAGATGAAGATAAATACAAAGAAGACAAAAAGCATGATAATTAGAAAATCAACCAAAAGGGTAACAATTAGGATTGGGGGGAAATAAAGTTGAGCAAGTGGCATCCTTCAGGTGCCTGGGATGCATCATTAAGGAAGATATGAAGTGTGATCAGGAAGTTAAAGTTCGAATTGCTAGGGCAAAGGAAGCATTCAGTAAAATGAGGAGTGTGCTTTGTAACAAACTAGATCTGCGACTAAGGAAAAAACTTGCGAAATGTTTTTCGTGGAGCGTGGCCCTTTATGGGGCAGAGACCTGGACTATTAGGAAGGGAGAGGAGAGAAGATTGGAAGCCTTTGAAATGTGGGTTTGGAGGAGGATGGAAAAGAACAGCTGGACAGAGGGAATTCCGAATGAGTAGGTGCTTCGTAGAGTGGGAGAAGAGGGCGATTATTGAAATAATAAAAAAAAAAAAAATGCAGTTGGTTGGGACATTGGCTGAGACGTAACTGCCTGTGGGTGACGGCATTGGAAGGATTTGTAACGGTGAAAAAAGCAAGAGGTCGGAGACGAATGAAAATGGTAGACAATATAAAAAGGGAAGTGAAGTTACCATAAAATGAAACCTATGGCACAGAACCGAGGAGAATGTGAAAACCTGCCTTTGGGCAGAACACTTATTAGTACACATTTCGTGATGGTCAGGTGTATAATTGTTATATTATTATATATCGATATACAAAACGAAGTTTTGGGAAAAATTAGTACATTTTAACCGGATCCGAATTTTCGGGCGCAAATCGCAAACATTTCGAAAACGGTCTATCCTAGAGCTCTCTGAAAAATTATTTTGACCCCTGGACGAAAAGCCCATCCGCTCCCAGTGGTTGCCGTCGAAAGATAACTTTTTCACGTGCCCCCGGCGCGTCGTTCGCCCCGGGAAATCCGGAATGTGTGCGATGGGGTGCCACCGTAATATCTCAGCAACCGCTCATGCGATTTTCACGATTCAAACGGCATATTTATCAGCCAGTCAAGCGCTAACTGATTAACGAAACGGGTATACTCTTGATCGACCAGATCTTGGTTATCCGAAAATGAAATCGTTTACCCTATGTTTTGATTGCACTCACCAACCGTATAATATACCACTCCGATCTTTCGCTAAATACGGTCAAATCTGTGCGCTAGCGCAGTTGTAAAGTATAAGCTTATGAAGATTAAAGAGTGAAAAATGAAAAAAAATAATTAAAAAAAATGTTACATATCCCTGTGCCGCTGCACCCCACTTTTTAGACCATTTATTACGCGTAAGAAAAAGTTGGCAAAAACATCAATTTTTTATTTGGTGCCAGACTTTCACATAATCTTACATACTTCTATCAATGCTTGTTACCACTATAAATTCCATTCTGAGATACCATCCTAAAATTATTTTTTACTTTTAGTGCGTTTAATTTAAGAGTGGTATTTTAAAAGCTTTTTTTACATATATTTTATTTATTTATGTGATTGTTTTTCTTCATAAAATAATGAACTATAACCAAAAAGTAGGCACCGGAATGTACCGATCACTAGTAGAGAATCCCGATTAGTTAGTATCAATTTCTAGTTAAACTTCTAATTTAACTTTTGTTACATCAATTTTCATCATTCAAAATAAAAAAATATTTTTTCACAAAAGGGAATAAATTTTGACACCTAATAATCTCATTCCGTGACGCCGCCCACCAGGGCAACCTGCCGGAGGGCGTAGCTGCGGAGACGTGCTGTAGGCACGCCCTGCAACTAGTTACTAAAAAGCAAAATTATGTATTACCTCAGGTAACGTCTTAATTCAGTTTAAAAATATTATTTCCTACCGAAATAACCAAAAAAAGAGCCTCCGTCGAAATCTGTACGGAGTATTTATTTCCTTTCCTTCCACGTTTCGTTTCGAGATTGGAAGTTAAAATCCTAATCAGACGTAACTTTTTTTACACGACAAATATTATAAATCACATTTCCTTTTTTAGACTGCAGATCACGCAGTAAAATTTCTGCCAAATCCCACCACTAGAAATGGAACGTCAGGGTATTTTTTTGATGAAGTCTGCTCATAACGATACTTAAATTTAAAAATAAACTTTGATGGAAATCGTACATGCGGATTCAACTAATTTTTTTTATTTTCGGGTGCCTAAATGAATCTACACCAATTTATTTCAAGCATTTTTTTAAATATATTTTTTACAACAGGATGTACACACAATTTCACAAGTTCGACATTTGGTCTTATAATTTTCAAGCTGACTATTCCTAAGACAGTGCTACCCTATCACAAAGTAGATCAATAATATAATTTCAAACTAATTTAATGATTACACCTTTATATGAAATTGGATGTTTCATTATTCAGAACTGATCGTGGATGATACATTCAACTATGTTATATATGATATTCACAGTTTTTTCTATTTTCCTGCCTCGATAGCGCTGTAGCAGAGCTATACCTCTTTAAGGGAAATTGCTGTAATCGGTTCACTTTGGCCATACACGGTTTTCGCCGGATCTTTTTGCTTTGACACCTACGGAACCCAAAAAACCGGATGGAAATTTTCCGGAAGTTTATGTTCGTATATACGTGTATTAGGTGTTGGCCTCTAAATTACCTTATATCTACAGAACCACCGGACCGATTTTGATAAAACTTGATCAGATTACTTCTATATATATGGGGCATTCATGCCATTAAATTTTCAACTTAAAAGTGGAGGGGGAGAGGCTGTAGAGCAAGATCACTCTTAGTATCTCCAGATTTCGCCTAATTAGTCATATTTCTCTTAGGCACGTTTTTTAACAATTAAAAAATAATAATATCGGCAACAAAAAACCGTTTTTGTAAAATCGCACCCCCACCTCAAAAATTCTGTTGTAGTCGTCTGCTTCGTTGTGACGTCACAGGTCAAATGAATAATATTTAAAGTGTGGAAATGTAACTCGTTGTGTCTAGGTCTTGAACTCGACGCCCGGTCGACTAGGTGGTACATTAAGCTTCGGTCGGCTTGTAGTCTGCCGACCGTATAAGCGGGATTTATTCTGAGTAAGAAGTGAAATTACATTAGTTCAATAAGACAGTAACGTCATGTTTGTAAGATGTTTGAGACTATTAGTAAATTAAATCTAATATTACATTAATAGTTAATGCAGACTGTCGCCGCTAGTACCGCCACATAAGCGCGAATTAAATACAGTATCCGCGTGCGACTTAATTAAAATCATTGAATTAAATAAACGAAAAAATATTAATTTAAATAAAATGATAAATATTTTTAATTAAGTTGTATGTGTAAGAAGTGCATCATGAACAACCCACTGTTGTAGGACTTTCCCGGAACATGGTCTTAGCCGTGTGACCGGAAAATATATTTTAAAACTAACCAATAATTCACATCAATATAAAAGTAAACGTACCCACAAAGTCATACAATTTCTTAAACTTATGTAGGAGCAGTTAAGTCATACCACCACTAATAGACTGTTGTTTCACCGTTGGAAAAATTTTAATTATTTAAAAATAATACACATTATTATTTGTACAATAAAATTTATTACTTAATAAAACAATAAAATAATGAAATAACAATAATATAAAAAAAAATTATTACATTTACTATTTCACAGACTAAACAACATATTAACAACATTAACAGACAATGAATATAATAATAAAAACTGTATTGTTTTGTAAGAAAACATAATTTCATAACATTATATATAATGGCAAGTTAACTTCATCAAGTAGAAAAATAACTGAAACAATATTTTTAAAGTAACATGAAGTATACAATTGAATTTAAGTCGCGTAGCCATAATATTGCGTATTAAAAATATTTATTAATAGTTAACTCAGTTTAATGAATTGATATTTGTCCTGTTTATCACGTATTTTAGACAACTAGGTCAAAAAGACCTCGGTACAAACAAACGGCTTTATTTGCTCAACGTAAATTATTTACCTTGTGTATTATGCTGCACAGTACTTGAGATTAAATTTAGTCAGTATAGTAGATAAATGCTCCTTATGATATTACATCATTTGTAACGGTCCATTATACTTTTACCCCTATTTATAACAGTAATTAGGATTAATATATATATTTTAAACAACTTGTAAACTAGTACGACTTCTTAAATTATAATATTTATATTCAAGGACAATTAAGTAAGACACATGTAATGATAATACTTTATATTTCGTGTATCTTTTCGATTAAAATACATGAATACATAATTATTTCGTAACAAGGTTTGAATATTAAATTAATTTTTATAGACACTGATACAAGGAACCTTTCATCTTTTTATTATAGCCCGCTAAAATATAAATCTAAATACGTATTACGTAGAAAACAAACCAACTTAATCTTCAAAAGCCATCATAACTGGAATTTGGTATTTTAATAACTGCCAAAACTAAGATATAAAATATCTACTCTCCCCAATCAGTCGACCGTTATTACCCAACAACCGAGGGGCATCGCTAGCGTACCTCCTGCGAAATATGACAACTTGACAAAGAAGCGGTGACGCTACCTCTATAATCTTTAAAATAGGGGTTTTCGACATCTTCCGTACTTTCAAATTCATTTTATTAAATAAATAAGAATGATTTTGGAAATATGATTTGCGTCTATTCTGAATAAAAATTAAATTTATACTCCAAACAATATTTCGTTTAGCATCCTTGCTTTTTTTATTGGAACATTTCAAAGTTCTATAGTAACTAATCTAAAAATATTGAGACTTCAGAAGTGATGCGACCGAGACTAGCTGATCCGTTATCGGTCAAGAACGACTCAACCAATTTTCATCAAATCTGGAACATGCATATCTAAACTTCAATGCAACTGATCTAGTAGTTTAGAGACCTTTGAACCTCAAAATTTTATATATATATATATATATAAAACACATCTCGTCAAGTATTTTTCAACAATTTATTTATATTTATATTGAACACTGTTCACGCATAAAACCACGCTTATTCAAAACGCTTCGAATTAATTTTCACAATTAGTGATAATGTTTTTTACAAATAAGATTATTTAGGAGTAACTATGACTTTATCTTCATGTAACTACAGAAAATTCCATCTTCAAATTTATGCAAAAAATGAAATCAAAACACATTCTATCACATTCGATCATTTTCCTACTACATGAATTTTATTTTATGTTTCCATATACGACATTTTCTTCTACATACAACTCTATGCCTAAACATATTTATTTTGAGCTAATGTTTTTTACTTCCTTCTACGAAGTAAAGGAAGTATTGTGATCATAAAAAATTACGGTTTTCAAATTTCAACAGAAATACATTTTGACCATCACTGAATCCATGTTGACTACGTTCGGCGTGACGTCTGTACGTACGTATGTATGTATCTCGCATAACTCGAAAACGATTAGCCTTAGGATGTTGACATTTTCGATTTAGCACTGTTGTAACAATTAATTGTACATCTCCCTTTTTGATTGTAATCGACTGGACCAAAAGTTTCCAAAAAAGCCCAGAATCCAAAACTTTTTATTTTGGTCTTTTTCTTAACTGCAGTAATACGTCCTCATTGAAAGATTTTCTACGATATGTTATAAATAGTCCTTATTTTCATTGCTTCCAGAGTTATAGCCAAATGAAATTTTAATTAATGAAATATTTGGATCTTAAGAGGGGAAGGCAGATTGGTTCGTAGACTTCATCTCCTTATTTTTTAACTTTTTTTTTTTTAAATTTAATTATATTGATTTATTAATAATTATTAACCTCTGATTGTAAAAAAAGTTTTACGATAAATAATAATTCAATAATAGTAATAAATAAAAAAAATAGAAGTTATTAATGAAATAAAATTTTATGTACTTTTCATTAAAAATGTGTATGTATAATTTATAATACGTGTACAAGGAAGTCATGTGGTGTCTACATAGAGTTTTTGCAAAACATTTATAAACTACAACTCAACGAAAGAAATATGATGAACCAAATGCATCACAACTATTTTTAAATAGTATTCTTAATAGTGTTTAGTTTGTTACTGAATTCATCATGTAGAATTCGTTGTAGGATAAAAACATGTCTCGAATTAAAATGGGATCAACATTTATTGGCATTAAAATATATTGTGTATTCATATAAAAACTATTTTACCGATCTTGCTGAAAATTTCACAATTTATTATTATTTGTCCCGGTAGTGTTTACATGTTATTAGTTCCATATAGTTTAAATATATAACAACATTTAATAAAATAATATTTAATCACATAATAAATGTCTGAGTAAGTCGATAGTAACATAAAAAGTCGATATAAAAAACGTACATAGACAATGAGAATCGGTATAAACGATATCTCTCGATATATACAACGACATTAAATTTAATAAAAGCAGTTTTAGGATATTTATTTATACGTTTATTATATATAGTAGTGAGCTCAGTGAGGTTTGAACTGTGGTAAACATTCCAGCAATAGTGAAACACTGATGGGTCCACTAATATAAGAATAAAGATAAGTTATAATTTGTGAAAATGAATAGATAGATTTCTTAATTAAGAGTAAAAAGTTCAACGTTAAACAATTATCCAAAAATTACGTATCAAAATGTAAAGAGAATGATTGTTATGTTCTGTATTTTTTTTCTCATTTTAGGAGGAGATCTAGATTTATCATAATGGAACCTTAGATTTTTGAAATACACTCCAGCCACGGAACAGGAAACGTCCTTGAGCTGGTTCAGAGTAAAGTTTTCAGTATCACAGTATACTTAAGTAACCAGCTCTATTATAGGTTCTGTCATTCTAAGCATAGACTTTATACGATACGATTAAAAATTAAAGGCCTAAAACATAACGGAGTAAGGATTACGAAACAAAATTAACTGTGAGAAATTACGATATACAAATACAGGATGAATAAATCGTCTTTACGTCATTCATGATAAGAATTACATTAAGAGAATAAAATCTGATGTGGAAACCACATGATTTCCTTGTACGCCTATTAAATTACATACACAAATTTTTAAAACTACATAAAATCTTATATTTCATATTTTTCAATATTTTTTAAAATTATTATTGAATTATTATTCATTGTAAAAAACGTTTTTAATAATTTTTAATAGACGTTTAAATTTATTATTAATAAATCGATATATTTAAATTTAAAAAAAAGAAAATGAAATCGGATTCGAACAGATGTGTGTTCCCCTTGTAAGATCCAAATATTTAATTAATTAAAATTTTATTTGGCTATAACTCTGGAACCAATGAAAATAAGTACCACTTATGTCATATCGTTGAGAAGATCTCAATGCGTATTACTGCAGTTAAGAAAAAGTTCAAAATCCAAATGTTTTTGGATTTTGGGCTTTCTTGGACACTTTTGGTCTAGTCGATTACAATCAAAAGGGGAGGAGCATTACTAGATGTTAAAACAGTCCTAAATCCAAAATTTCAACATCCTACGGCTAATCGTTTCTGACATGTTATGTATGATACATATGTACAGACGTCACGCCGAAACTAGTCAAAATGTATTCAGGGATGGTCAAAATGGATATTTCAGTTGAAATTTGAAAACCGAAATTTTCCGCGATCACAATACTTACTTTCTTTCGTACTAGGAAATAAAAAGAATCTAATAAAGCGATTTAAGGAAGTTAGATCCAAATAGATCTACGTAAAATTTATAAATGATCTATAAAACCTCTTTTTAAAATCGGTAACAGAAAATATTTACACTATAACATATAGCATTTGGTCCTCTGAGATATCTAAGTACAAACACACTTTCACTTAAATTTAAACTTGTTAAAATATTTGATGCCATAGCCTGGTGACGTCAGATCTTTTCCAAAAAAAATCATAGCCTTCCCTACGTTTTTCAATGTAGAATGTTTCACGTCCTTTTACACAACCGCATAATCATTATATTTTAATTGACTGGGGAAGTTCTTAATCCGTAAAGGCTTTCAATGAGGGTTTATTACTGCAGTTAAGAAAAAGACCAAACTAGAACGTTTTGGATTCTGGGATTTTTTGGAGTCGATTGCAATGAAATTGGAAGGTGGACAACTAATTGTTTCAACAGTACAAAATCAAAAATTTCAACATCCTACGGCTAATGGTTTTTGAGTTATACATACGTACCTAAAGACGTCACACCGATACTAGTAAAAATGGATTTACTGATGGTTAAAATGAATGTTTCCGTTGAAATCTGAAGACCGACAATTTTCGTGATTACAGAAATTCCTTGTACGTGGAAAACGAAGTAATAATACTTATCAAACTTTAAACCTTCCTCCCAGCATTCATTCCGTCCAAAATCGCAAGAGATCGAAGAATTTTAATCAAGGGAATATTACTTATTAATCAACAAGTTTGAGTTCATCAGTTTAAGTTCATGCTAAAAATACAAACTTATTTCCTCCAAATTTAATGGAAGTATTAAAGAACAGGTGCCATGTTCCTACAGGAATAACCTAGCAAATCCCCAAAGTTGAATGCAATATAAAAGTAGCAAAAAAAGAACACAAAACGGTTATAGATCTTAGATAAATAATTAAGAAATTCCTAACAAATCTACTTCCTGTATTTTCAACGGTAAAAAATATAAATAAATAATTTCGATTCCAAAGCAAAAGAAAGAAAAATCCGATGTTGTATGATAAATGTTCTTGCCATTGAATTTTAAACATTTTAAAGATTCAAATTGCGTGCAATCTACTATAGTTTTCCAAAACAACATACAGAATTGTCACGAAAAAGCTACACGCAAAATGGATCAAGAAAATATTAACTGTAACTCTTAAATTCTGATGTGGACACCACATGACTTCCTTGTACGCCTATTAAGTTACATATACACATTTTTTTTTTTTAAATGAAAAGTACATAAAATTTTATTTTATTAATAACTTCTGATATTTAAAAAAAAATGTTATTGTTGCTGTTGAATAATTATTTATCGTAATTTTTTTTTTTACAATCAGAAGTTAATAATTATTAATAAATCAATGTACTTAAATTAAAAAAAAAAAATTAAAAAAAGGGAAATGAATTCGGATTCGAACCGATGTCCATACCCTTGTAAGATCCAAATATTTCATTAATTAAAATTTTATTTGGCTATAATTCTGTAACCAATGAAAAAAGTGCTTATGATATATGGTTGAAAATCTCTCAATAAGGGCTTATTACCTCAGTTAGGAAAATGTTCAAAATCCAATTTGTTTTTGAGCCTTTTTGGATACTTTCGGTTCAGTCGATTGTAATCAAAATGGGAGGTGCACAACTAGATATTACAACAGTCCTAAATCAAAAATTTGAACATCCTATGGCTAATCGTTTTTGGGTTACGACAGATACATACCTACGTATAGATGTCACGCCGAAACTAGTCAAAATGGATTCAGGGATGGTCAAAATGGATATTTCCGTTGAAATCTGAAAACCGAAATGTTTCACGATCACAATACTTCCTTTACATCATACAAGGAAGTAAAAAAGGACTGTTTAACATAATATACGATTTTTATTGAAATCTATGGACTTCAATAAGACGTGTGCCCAAAAAAATTACAATAAATAAATTTTAATGGAAATAAATGTAAATACGGCTTCAATCAAATAGTTTCAGTGATGCATGAATATGCTAAATATGGATAGTTTATTCCCCAACAATACTCATCAATAAATTCTGCATCTGAAATCATCAAACCGGAACGAAATAAATCTACATATATAACATTTACTTGAACATTTTCTAAAACAAAAGATTCTTGTTAAAAATTATTTTCTCCTTTTGTATAACCCATCAAAAGACAACACATAACTCTATATAACGGTAAATATGACCCCAATAACTATAGAACAGAAACTATTACTAACTTATCGCATCTTGAAAATATAAAATGATATTGTTTTTCATTCCGATTAGAATTAATGTACCATTTCATTGTTATTATTATTATTTTTTTAAAGTAATGAAAAAACATTGTTGTTGTATAAAATGATTATTTAAGCTTATTTTCCTTTTTTATTATTAAAGCTTTGTTTCAATTTGGTTTTATTAGCTCTGTTTCACTACAATTAAAGAAAAAAAGAATTAAATTGTGATAGTAACTTCTTCGTTATATCATTACTTTAAACGTAAATTTTATTAACTGAAATTTTAAAAAAACTAATCAGAAAAAGACAAACAGAAATCCAGACCTAGAGCTTCAATGATATAAAATATCTTTCCATCATATTTTACGATGTGAATGGTCAGACTATTATTTCCTTAAAAATTACTAGTTATAAATAAAAATTAGTAGACATATACACATAAAGAGGTTTGTGATATTTCAAACGAGTTTTTACTATGAATTAAAAGTAACATTTATCTAAAACAAATACGAATTTTACTAGTTAAATTTTAAACATATAAACTATTTTAATAAATAAACTAATTAATCTAATTAAGGTGAGAGTAATTAATTAATAATAAATAAACAAAAATTTAATAGAACTCAGTATTAAACAATCTCAACTAGAATTCTGTGCAGAAGAATTGAGAGGAGAATGGAAGAAGTGTTAGAAGACCAATTTCGTTTCAGGAAAATTATAGGGACAATTTTAGCACTCAAAATAATAGGAGAAAGAAGATTGAGGAAAAAACCAACATACAGCGCATTTACAGACTTGGATAAAACATTTGATAACGTAGACCAGAATAAAATGCTCAGCAGTTTAAAAAAAATTAGGGTTCAAGTACAGAGATAACAGAACAATTGCTAACATTTACAGGAATCGAACTGCAACAGTAATAATCGAAGAACATAAGAAAGAAGCCATAATTAAAAAGGGTGTCCGACAAGGATGTTTCCTACCCCCATTCCTTTTATTCTTTAAATAGAACTAGCAGTTAATGATGTTAAAGAACAATTTAGATCCTGATTAACACTGCAAGGTGAAAACATAAAGATGCTACGATTTCCTGATGATATAGTAATTCTAGCCGAGAGTAAAAAAGATTTAGGAGAAATAACGAACAGCATGGATGAAGTCCTACGCAAGAACTACCGCATGAAAATAAACAAGAACAAAACGAAAGTAATGAAATGTTGAAATAATGTAGATGGACCACTGAATGTAAAAATAGAAAGAGAAAATATTACGGAGGTAGAATTATTTTGTTATTTGGGAAGTAGAATTACTAAAGATGGACGAATCAGGAGCGATATAAAATGCCGAATAGCACAAGCGAAACGAGCTTTCAGTCAGAAATGTAATTTGTTTACATAAAAAATTAATTTAAACGCCAGGAAAAGATTTTTGAAAGTATATGTTTCGATCGTAGCTTTATATGGAAGCAAAACTTGGACGATCGGATTACCTGAGAGGAAATGAATAGAATCTTTTGAAATGCGGTGCTATAGAAGAATGTTAAAAATCAGATGGGTGGATAAAGTGACAAATGAAGAGGTGTTGCGGCTATTCCATGAAGAAAGAAGGATTTGGAAAAGTATAGTTAAAAAAAAGACAGACTAATAGGCCATATATTAAGGCATCCTGGAATAGTCGCTTTGATAGGGGGGGGGGACAGATAGATGGTGAAAATTGTGCAGGCAGACAACGTTTGGAATATGTAAAACAAATTGTTAGGGATGTAGGATGTAGGGAATCTTGGAGAGCTGCATCAAACCAGTCAAATTACTGTAGACAAAAAAAATATTAAACAATGCTTTTATAATTATAGGAAAAATACTGTATACTGCAAGTTAAGTAATCATATGCTCATAAAAGTTTTTTAATATAATAAATAACTCGTATCTAATAACAGTAACTTCAGTAATAAACGCAATTTCCAACATAATAGAGAAAATCATTCAATTACACCAGAAAAAAGTATTTTTTAAGAGGTCAGATCCTAACAATAATTCAATGTTCGGATACGAGAATTTTTTAGCAAAATTTTCGATTAAATATGTAAAATATTTTATAAATTTATTTATTGACGTTGGTAAATAGAAATTATTTATTACGCCGATGAAAACTAAATATAATCTATTTTAAAATAACGTTATTACATTTTATAATACGTAAAAGAAATTTTATGTAATGATAAATATAAAAAAAAATCAAAGAAAAAAAAGGAACTTGTTTTAATTACGAAAACATTACTAATGATTGCACCAGAAAATATTATTAATATATGTTTCAGCCTAATAACAATTGATGTTTTAAGTCTTTATGTGCATAATATTCCGATTAATAAAAAATAGCACGCCCAGCTCTTAAAAAACAAAACAGATCTCATTTCAACATAGATTTTTAATAGCAAAATAATAATCAATCTTAAAAATTAAATATTATATTAAAAAATAAAGACAAGATATGATTAAATTTATCTGTAGTACTTTTATGATACTCTAATAATTTACAAATTTTGATAATATAATTACATTTACATATTCATTCTGAATGAACTAAAACTCGCACTGCCTCAAGAAAAATAACAACGATAAACTAAAAAAAACTTGCTCGTTCAAAAAACAATTTTTTTTTATAAAAAAAATTAAAAAAGTGCATTCCAAACAGCATCACATCATGAAGTAGCAACACAATAAAAATACGATACCATAACATGAATTTTTTTTAACGCTGAAGGACATAAACGATTCTACTAACAACCAGAGGGCGTGAAAAAGTAAATTTGTCATACATAACATGAATGCGAATCGCAGTCAAAGAGTACGTGAATAGCAGGAGTACCAACCGAATTAAAAAAAAAAATAAAACTAGCAGAATACTTTTTTCATAATAGAAATAAATATTTTACTAACGTTATACAATTTAAAATAAATTTATTGACTTCTATTATCATATTTAAAAACACGTTGTAATTAGATCTCATAAAAAGACACTACCTCATTAAAAAAAAATTCTGCTTCTTTAACTGCCCAAAAAGGAGGGTAATGTAATTAGGATGTATGTTTGATTGCACCACAGTAGCAGCTCAACGGCTGAACCGATTTAGATGTACGACACCGCGTTGGAATCCTAAAGTTACCGGGAGTTTCATAGGCAATATATATATATATTACTACTACAATTTAATAGTGGAGATTTTTTCCGGTTGATGGACAAACTTTAATGAATTGGATTAATGAACTGTCAGTCTCTATCACTGTGAGCTAGGTTTGAACTGAATGATTCGAATGAATAATATTACAAAAAAAATAGAATTAAATTTACGTTAAATAAAACAATATTAAATAAGTATAAAAAATTTCTGTTTAACAATAATGAGCTTCCCGTGAGACTGCGTATGAAACCTAGACTGGCGATTACTTTCAAATTTGCACATTCGTGTTATCCCAGAGAAGGTTTTAAACCATCAACCTAGGCCCTAGCTGCCTTGAACGTTTAGATATTAAAAATGCTCATTATTTTTTCACCCCCAAGAAGGGTGAAGTTGTGAATCAAAGATATTCATTAAGGAAAAAATACATTAATCCTTCCGTTTACTTCATTATTATATTTCTGCCACCATAAATAAGTTATGAATTTTTCATCGTCAAAGGTGTATGTACTTTAGTTAACATGATTACTATTAATCTATCTTTCGTAATTTAGTTAGTATTTAGTTTTTATTAAAACCTGAATATTACAATTATTATTTATCAGTATTATTCTCACAACCATAAGGATAACGTATAGTATGGGGGTCCAGGAGGTGGAGCCCTCAGGATAGAATAAAGTGGCGACCGAAGCAAGCTCTGCGGATGTCCCGGGCACCGGTCCTCCTGGAAAATTGAGAATAGCTAGCGAAGCGGGCTCTGCCGCTATGAGGTAAGCCCCTTGACCCCGAGGAGTCCCTGAGTTGGCTCCGGGATTCGTCTGGGCTGGCCTAAGCCCCGAGGGATCAGATTCTGTCTAGACGGACCGGCTAGTATATTTATAAACACGAAAGTTGTCTGTTTGCAACACCATCACGCGAGAACCAACCGACCGATTTCTTTCAAATTTTCAGGATACATTTTTGTTATCTTAAGGAAGGTTTTAAATCAAAGATCGAAGTCATATCCCCCTTAGGGATGAAGTTGGGGAAAGATATCCATTAAAAAAATACTTTTTTATCATGGCAACAATGAGGCAAATTAATGATTTTTTTTTCTTTAATGAATGTCTGTGAAATATTTAGTATTCTCACAACCATATAGATAATGAACGCGTCGGGACCAGTGTGGGGGGGCGGTATAGGCTAGTATATATATATATATATCGATGATTCACGAAGAATGTAACAAATTTTCAGAACAGGTTCTACTGTTTAACCCACTGGGTTGATCTAGTGGTGAACGCGTCTTCCCAAATCGAGTCGAGAGTTCCACCGTTCAAGTCCAAGTAAAGGTAGGTACTTTTATAGGGATTTAAATTCGAACTGAAACTGTACAATACCACAGTTCATTTACACTCATACGTGTCATCGTCATTCATCCTCTGATGTAATACATGAACGGTAATTCCCGGAGGTTAAACAGGGGGGAAAAATGGCTCTACTGTTGAAAATAAAGAAGGTTGTTACCCCCTTAATTTTGGTCTCAATAATTACAGCCTGGCTTAATTTTACCTAAGGCGCAGAAATCAGGGCGAGACTTTCGCCAGCCGACAGTCGCTAAGAAAGGTTTTAAAATCTATATTTATATGAACCTTCTTTTTTATTTTCAATGTCCTGAATGTTTTTTACATTGTTTGTGAATCATTCTGTATAAGAAGCTGTAAACAAAAGGTTTGATGTAAAATCTTAACAAGTTAACGTAGCTTAGCAGAGATATATTTTACAAAATTCTAACGGGCTTTATGATGTAAAGTTAATGTTGTTCTTATTACTTTGATTGACCCTTATACATTTTTTTTGAGGTTCGTAGAAGTTTATAGTATAAAACCAGCAAAAAAGAAAATTTACTTACTGACCTCTCTTCTGAATATGACGTTTTCATTTAGGTGCCGATGCTTACATAAATAGATAATAAATTTCAATTAACACTGGTAGTACTAAACTATTATTTACTTTAATTTAAAGTACTGTAATATAATTATCATAAATATTCTATATTGTTTAACACATACAATGCTTGTCTTAATGAATCATCATCGCAATTATTTTCATCAAATAGATATATAAAAAAAAAAACTAATTTTACAATGCAAAAAATACAAATAAATTTTCTTCACAACATTTTCAGTGTTATTACATACACGGATACTGTTAACAAAACAGACTTATAAGCAATGAATTGTCGTCATGTTAACAGCTGTGTAAATGTAAATACAGACTTTACAAAACAAACAGTGTTATTCTAGCCTTCGTTTTAAAGGTTCAAAAAACAACTTTGATACAACAGCCAAAGTTTTATTTTCTTCTATCAAAATCTAGTTCAACAGTAGTAATTCTTTTTTCATAAAAGTAGTGTTAAATAAATATCTCATTTCACTATCCACTTCATTTAAGTTTAGAGTTAATGTAAACAAATCGTTCCAGGTGGAGGTTGGAAAGAAAAAATCTACCATGGCCGATAGCCGAGACTGCACGTATACTACGTCCCCCGTTTAGGAGTTAACAGCGATAAAAAAAATCTAAAAATAATTACGCTAATGAATGTAATAATACTTATAGAGTTTTCATTCTTAGGGCCTCATAACTCAGTAGTTTATAACAAATACATATTTTTATTAAAATGCATATGTTTGTGCGAAATGGGTAAAATATTATGGAAAATGTTGGTTCGACAGGAGCTGGAGTGGGGAGGATTATTTATTCCCTGCACATTTGAGTATTGCCAGTCTGTTTCGAGTACTGGTTTTTGAACAAGGTTTCGTAATCATGTGTTGTTGTTTGTTAAAAAACGATTAACTATTGAAGAACGCGAATTCATGATGGAAAATTATTTTGAAACAAAATCTCATGCTGTTTATTTGGCCACAGTTCAGGAAGAAATTTGAAAAGGAAGGGCCAATGAAAAGTGTTAATCAGAAGTTAGTTAAAAAATTTCATGAAACAGGTTTGGTGTTAAACAAAAAAAGGGGCCGATATTAAACTACAGGAAATTAAAGCGGCAGTTACAAGTCCTCCTCATAAATCTTTGCGGAGATTAAGCCGGGAAAAGAAAATTTCATTAGGTTCAGCCTACATTGCAGCGAAGAAAATGCTGAAATGATTTGTGTATCGAATGCAGGTTTTCCTCGAACTAACTAATATTGATTATCCTAAAAGGGTTTAAAATTCTCAACGGTTCAAGAACTTTATTAAAGGCAACATTGGCATTTTAGATCAAATTTTTTTCATAAATAGAGCGTGATTTCACTTTGGTAGGTATGTTAGTAGTCAGAACTTCTGGACTGGGGGACTGGGTCAAAGAAAACCCACACACTATTTTTGAATCTTCCCTTCACCCACTAAAATTAGGCGTAAGGTTTGCTGTTTTAAGGGGACTAATAATAGGACCCTTGTGTTTTTACAAAAGCTGCCGTCTACCAAGAGTAATCCAACAGTTCATACCCTTAATGCAAGAGGATGGGTAATAACACTCGTCACTGTTGCATTCAGCAATGACGCTGATTGCAACAGAGCAGCGCCACTTGCCATACAACTCGCTCTACTATGAAGATGCTTCAAGAATTTACGGTGAAAAAATCATCTCTAAAGGATTGTAGCCACTAAGATTCCCTAATATGAGTAGATCAACTTCTTTCTGTGGGGTTACAAAAAGAAATTTTTTATAGGAGCGATCCAAACATCCTGCAGGAATTGAAGGCATATATTACCAATGCCATCAGGAAATAGGCAGGGTACAGATAACAACAGCAGTCAGGAACATGGTCAAACGTGTGCACAAAAGTGAATGGACATTATTTTCAAACTTAAATTATTATTAAGTGTTTGCCAATAAATTATTATTTATGCACTAAACTAACTGATGGGGGCCTCTTTTAAGTTGTACACCTGTATATAAATAAAATGTAATAATAGGCATATGCCGTATTAATCATTCGCTGTCAACTGAAGTATACAGTCCACTAATAAATAAGAGCGTTTGTACGCATCAGTTTCAAACATATTTGGAATGACTTTAAAGTTCCATTATATAAGACAAATTTTACCCAATCTGAAAGGTATAAACCCTTAGGTTATTTTATTTTTAATATGAATCTTAGAATATAATATAAGAAGTGTTTAAGGGGTTTCTCCATCGGAGAAAATGGAGAAACCCCTGAAATAATGACAAAGAAATAAAATATAAAAATCAATGATGAATTTAAAAATATTCACAGGAATTTTACATATACTGTAAAAACTTTCCAGCTCACTGAAATTCAAAATATGTCACTAAACATATTTCAACTATTATAAAAGTAGGGTAATATAACAACGCTTATTATTATTAGTTTTTAATTTATTTATTTTTTTTAACTGAATTTTTACGGGCATCGACTGCTAAGGTCATTTTAGCCCTCGTCACATTCTTTAAAAGAAATTATTATCTCCATCAGGATCGTCATATGTAAGGGTGTAAAGGGCCCTTACATTTTATTTAAAACACAAACTTCACAATAAACATTAAAACATAAAAGACAAGGACAATCACAAACACTTACGGGGTGTAAAGGGCCCCAAAATTAAAATTTGAGATAGGTTCTCAAAAGACCATGAAATTAAAATTAAAATTAAACTTATCAATACCATATCTATCTTTCTTTCTTCTACGAGTCTCATTTATAGTTTGTTTAAGCACCCTCGGGGCGACCAGAACCGCCGTTGAGCAGTATATCAGTCGTGCCAGGGTGCCGTGGCAGTTGAATCCTTCTTATATCAGGCCATAGGCATGCACGGCGTACACCCATAGCCTCGCGCCCTCAATCCACCCTTGAGGGTCCCCCATGCCATCATCGGACACACCCCGACTCACTGCTCTTGAATGCAGGTGAGCCTAGGCAAGAGGGCTACCTCCCGTCACTATACGTGCCACGCTTCGAGACTCCCTTATATGTATATATAAAACTACCGCTTAGAGTATCTTTTACCACAGCTTTAAACTTTCATTTTATAGGCTTTTAAGAAGTCCACTGGCGTGTAGAAATGCAACTATATTTTCTTCATTTCCAATATCCAGATCAGCACTAATATTATTTGTAAGACGGAACCTCTTTCTGAGGTCCTCACATATGGTACACTCTTCTATTAGATGCTTGATTGTCAGTGTTTTATTACAAACACCGCACATTGGTCTCACTTCGCCGAACATATATAAATTTGTTAATCGCGTGTGACCGATTCTAAGTCTGGTCACCGCTACTTGTTCACGGCGAGTCAACTTAAAGTTGCTTTTCCATTTATAAGGAGAAGTTTTAACTGAGTTTAATTTTGTATTTAAACTCCTCCATTCAGCGTTCCACTTATTTCTTACTATGTGTGTTAGACGGTTTTTAACATCTGCCACTCTTACAGGAAATGCATCCAATTCATCGCAGACTGTTGCCTTTCTGGCAGCTTCGTCTGCGATTTCATTACCTGTAATACCGGCATGCCCCGGAGTCCATACAAATACGCATCGCTGTCCTCGTTGTTTTAGAACGTATAAAATGGACAGGATGTTTGCAATTAGGACATCCTTAATGTTCTTGTTCCGAATTGCGACAAGTGCACTTAAAGAATCGGAACATATTAACACTCTCTCTTCGCAATAGTGTTCAGTGTAGCGAAGAGCTTGTTGAATTGCAGTGAGTTCTGCCGTGTAGACACTGGCCACATCTGGCAGTTTCGAAAAGTGGGCTTCTCCATTTACATATATTGAGCATCCAACACCATGTTCGGTTTTAGAACCATCAGTATAAATTCTGATATGTTTTTCGTAACTACTGCCGGTTGCCAAAAATTCCTGCTGGATGATCACTGCTGGTTTCTTTTTTATTTCTCCTTTTTATTATTATTATTATTAATATTACTGGAACATTAATTATTAATTGTGTTTACTTTTCTAGAAGAAAAAAAATAAACAATGATAACTAAAAATCGTAAATACAAATAAATATTCATCACGGACAAGAAAATAAAATTTGAATGCGGTAATCCTTTGTTTTAAACGCTATAACAGTAATAACTGTAAGTGACCTGATATCATAATCTTTTTTTTCTATGTAACCTCCTGGAATCCAAGTCAGGTATTACTTCAGTGGATCAATGAGGATAATATGTATGAGTGTAAATGAAATGTAGTCTTGTACAGTCTAGAGTCAACCGTTCCTAACCCACCGGGTTGGTCTAGTATTACTAATAAAGGCAGTTTAATTTTATACGGATTTGAATACTAGATCGTGAATACCGGTGTTCTTTGGTGGTTGAGTTTCAATTAACCACACATCTCAGGAATGGTCTAACTGAGACCATTCAAGACTACACTTCATTTACACTCATATATATCATCCTCTGAAGTAATACCTGAACGATAATTCCCAGAGGCTAAACAGGAAAAAAAACGGTCGACCGTTCCTGAGGAGACGTGTGATTAATTGAAAACCAACCACCAAAGAATAACGGTATCCACGATCTAGTATTGAAATCCGTATAAAAATAACTGCCTTTACTAGGATTTAAATGTTCGAACTCTCGACTTCGAAATCAGCTGACTTGCGAAGACCTGTTCACCACTAGATCAACCCGGTGAGTTTCACCTTCAAGAATAACAAACAACCAATGCTAGGCTTTATTAAGGGAATTGAGGGTCAATTTTTCCGTGATTTTCTTCATTAAGCCAATACATACAATACTTTGAATATCGGCATGGTAAACCCAACGTATTGATGGTAGTATTCGTTATTACAAGTAATACTTTCACTTGTGTTTACCAAATCGATCGGTTGTATAGTGAACATCATTACTTTCAGTAAAAACCAACTGTGACTAACAAATATATATCTAATGTGCTTTATTTGTGTGACAGATATAATACAGACCAGGAAAGTTAGTGTAGAGTAAAAAATTAATATACTCCTCTCAATTGTTAAACAGAAGGCTCCTTTAAAATAATGTACAATTTTTATTAAATGTAATGGTGTACTTTAACTTTAAATAATTTAAACATACTTTCATACATAATAAATGCTAAAGAATAGCGGTAAATAGGATAAACGGCAATTAATTTAGATAGCAATGTGCGCAGTTGTGCAGGGGTAAGCTGGACAATTGATGTCAAGCAGTTGGATTGGTTCCCAATTGTTTATCACAACGTAATAAATTTAGTACGCATGCGCACACTACAAAACCATCAACAGTTGATTAAATTGTACGCGAATCCTGTGCCTGAAATATAAAATGTAGGATTAGCTTACACTTTCCTTTAAATAAGCTTCTTCCTTTTTAATTTTCTAGATATTGTGTTATGTAACGTTCACAAAATAATTTTATTCATCACATAATTATTCGCATCCGAATTTTTGTATATCTGGAAATTTCAAAACCTTGATTTTTTTGACAGTCAAAAATACTCGCGCGCGCGATGTGTGTTCTCTTCATTTAACTTAATTTCGAAAGAATCGTTTAACCAACTCTACAAAACTTTGATCTAACTTCCTATATATTAGGCAAATTGATTCTACCAAATGTTTGGACAAAAAAAAAATAAGATTAAGGTATTAGGAAATATAACTGAGGCGTTAGGTATTGAAATAGTTTAGATGAACACATTACAGGGCGAGTTGAATTTTCGTTTATAAAAAAAAATCTGATGTGGATACCACATGTCTAACTTGTACGCCTACTAAATTACATATACACATTTCTTTAAAATTAAAAGTACCAAAAATTTTATTTCATTAATAACTTATGATATTTTTTTTTTTTTTTTTTTTTTTTTTTTTAATTGAATTATTATTTATTGTAATTTTTTTTACAATCAGAGGTTAATAATTATTAATATATCAATATATTTAAATTTAAAAAAAAAAAGATAAAGTCTGATTTGAACCGATGTGCCTTCCCCTTGTAAGACCTAAATATTTCATTAATTAAAATTGTATTTGGCTATAACTCTGGAACCAATAAAAATAAGTACCCCTTATGATATATCGTTGAAAAGCTCTCAATGACGATTTATTATTGCAGTTAAAAAAATTCCAAAATACAATTTTTTTTTGATTTTGGGCTTTTTTCGACACTTTTGGTTTAGTTGATTGCAATCAAAAGGGAGGTGCAGAACTAGATGTTACAGCAGTCATAAATCCAAACTTTCAACATCCTACGACTAAAAGTTTTTGAATTATGCGAGATACATACGCACATACATACATACATACATACATACGTACGTACAGATGTCACGCCAAAACTAGTTAAAATGGATTCAGGGATGATCAAAATGATTACTTCCGTTGAAATCTGAAGACCGAAATTTTCGCGAATACTTCCTTTACTTCATACAAGGAAGTAAAAAAAATCGAATTACTAACCGTTATTATTATAATGTCCTCTAAACGAGGAAAGATTTTGGCAAAGTGATTATATGGAGTATGCTGTCATATGTCATGGATCTTTGTTAAACCTGAATAAGACAAATTTCAGGATTTAAAAAGATAGAAATTGAAAAGGACAGAAAATTAATGAACTAATCCTAGCAAAAGTAAATGAAAAGAATACAGTAAATGCTGCTAATAATGTTGGAGGGAAAATAACTAAGCTAACAGGATACAAATACGACATATAACTTCTTAAATGAACAAATTTGTTGAAATAATCTTAAAAAAAGAAACCCCAAAGGATAATCACAAGCTTCCTTCTTCCATATGAGCGATTGGTGTTGTGTAACTTATAGTAGAATTGAAGAGAACCCACCGGGTTGGTCTAGTGATGAACGCGTCTTCCCAAATCAGCTGATTTGGAAGTCAAGAGTTCCAGCGTTTAATTACTAGTAATAAAGGCAGTCCTTTTATACGGAATCCTAAAGACTACTAAGGACTAAAGAGTAGGACTTTAGTAGTTCTAAGGGCTAGTAAAGGCAGTTACCATTATACGGATTTGAATACTAGATCAAAGATACCAGTGTTCTTTGGTGGTTGGGTTTCAATTAACCACACATCTCAGGAATGGTCGAACTGAGATTGTACATGTATACTTGTATACGTGTATATGTGTATGACTATACTTGATTTACACTCATACGTATCATCCTCATTCATCTCTGAAGTAATACCTGAACGGTAATTCCCGGAGGCTAAACATGAAAAAAGAGGAGAAAGAAAAGTAGAATTGTAGGGAATATGATAAACAGAGATTGGTCTACCTAAAAATATATTCTGAAGACATTGGGCTTTATCTTTAGGTAAAAAATATCAGCATGAGAAGAGTTTTCATATTTATCAGGGGTTGTTGGTAAAGATAGGCGTTCCTTTGAATTTTAATGTTTCAACTGACTATATCCCCTACTATCTATAGCAGATAAGGCATTTTTGCCAGCTTTGTGGCGCCAGTGGTAGCATCTCGGCTTTTCATCCGGAGGTCCCGGGTTCGAATCCCGGTCAATTTTCAAGGATGGAAATTTTTTCAACGTTTACCATACATAAAACAAAACAGATTTTGTTGAATTACTTTTACTTTATGTTTATATAGCTGAAAAATTCAAGGTACTTACGTTTTTAAAAAAATATTTTGGAGCCAGTAACCCAGAAAAAACCAGTTCGACTTTTATCTCCGGAGGGAGAGTATTAAATTATTGTGTCTGTGCAAATGTTAAGAAATTTTTGCAATTATGTTACTATTTTTTTTTTAATCGTTGCCAAATTTTGTCTACCACATAATCAAAGAACAATGACGAATTTTACATGGAGCGTGATGTCCTTGAATTTTATGAATTGTACAATTTCTTGCTTAACTCAACAAAACTATCTTTACATTAATATTAAAAAAAAAAACTATGCGTTGAGTATTAGATCTAAATATTAATAGTAATGAAAGTTGTTCATTGTTATGATAAATTGCGTATTGAAATATAATTTAACGAATAAAATACTCATTAAATTTTATATCTAAGATTACGATATAGTAAAGTCATAATTTATTTTAACTAGATATCCGTTTCGTGCTGTTATTATTTCTTTCATATCTTCATTATATAGAATATGATGTTATTATTTAATCATTACACGTTATTATCAAATAATATCACTTTACGCATGAAATCCAGGAAAAACTAAAGTAAAAGTTCTGTAAGCAAGTTATGGATCGAAAAACTTTAACCCAAAAAATTAATTAAAAAATATATATATTTAAACACTAACTTATTTAATAACAAAAAAGTTAATAACAGTAAAAAAAAAATCATTTAAATAAAATATATATTTTTTACTGGCATATAAATTTATACATCAATAATTTTAAAATAACGTGACAATCAGCGATTGTTTTTAAACAACAATTATCTTTTACCAGTTTTGTCGAAGCCAAGGTGAACTGTATATAAAGAAAAAAAAACTGTGAAATAAAGAAAAAAAAATCGACTGAAAATTTATATTATCGCAAAAAATATTTAAATGAAAGCATACGTTATATTTTTTCATTAACAAACATAGCATTACACAAAAATCCTGTCTTAAAAAAAAAAGAAAATGTTAGAAGAAAGGAAAGCGTCCTAAAAGGAAAAATATGGACTTTTTAGATATTTGGCCGATTGTGATTGTATGTAGGTGAACGGTCAAACAACAACCTTAAGTTTTCGAAATTTTTTCTTTATAAAATGAAAATGATAAAACATTTATTTATACAGCAACAACGGACTGCAGTACTTCAATAACAATTATTGATGGATGATAATGAATTTTATAAAGGTTGAAAAATTCCTGCCTAACCGGGACTTGAATACCGACTCCAAATGACTGAGAGAGAATCGCAACCACGCCGATTAATTTACTCATAAAATGTTGCCCTTACTCATAATGAGTTGCCCTTATCAAAAAGCTATTATGGGATGAGAAATGAACTAACTTTACAAAAACCGAAAGCGAGTATTTTACACCAGTAAATGTTATAAAATTTCAGTTTACTATATCTGTCGGATTTAAATGTTATTTATCCGTTTAGCAAGTTCTGGACAAATATAATGTATAAATAAATGGTTTGTTTGTATATCTTATCGGCTGTTATACCACTATTTTTGTTACCATGTTTTAAGCCAAATACATAAATTACTCCTGAGCAAGACGTCGATCATTAACCAAACTTTTAAGTTGCATATATTTTATTTTTTGAATATTTTCAAACAATTTTAATAACCGCATTAACCTCAAAATCATAAATTATAAAAAACAGAAAGGCTTAGCCAGTTTTATTAACTTTCCCTATTTTTTAATGTTTCAACCTATATTCCCTAATATATATAGCACACAAGACCTTTTTTTAAATGAAATATTATAAGGATAGAAATTATTTACAACCTTTTTCGTAGATGTAAAGGAAAGTTTTTTGTTAATTAATTTTTAATTCATGTTCATATAGCTTACGTTATACGTCATATAGCTTACCTGAGTGCGTAGCCTAATTGAAGTTAGATGTAGAAAGAGTTTTGTGTGAAATCATCGGTGTTAAAGGAAGGCGCGAGGATCGCGCTTCCGTAAATCGGTTAATTTGGTAGTTGAGGATTGTAAGTTGTGGTAGGTGGTCGTGGTTAACCCACCGGGTTGGTCTAGTGGTGAACGCATCTTTGCAAATCAGCTGATTTCGAAGTCGAGAGTTCTAAGGTTCAAATCCTAATAAAGGCAGTTACTTTTATACGGATTTGAATACTAGATACCGGTGTTATTTGGTGGTTGGGTCTCAATTAACCAGACATCTCAGAAATGGTCGACCTGAGACTGTACAAGACTAGACTTCATTCACAGTCATACATATCATTCTCATTCATCCTCTGAAGTAATACCTGAGGGTATTCCGAAGGCTAAACAGAAAAAGAAGAAAAAGGTGGTCGTGGTTGGAAGAGGCCATTACGACGGCAATAGGTTGTGTCAATACACTGATGGAAATGTCTGCCGAGGCGCATTCCATCGGCGACATCCTGACAAGAGGCTAGATTGATGACTGTGATGTGTTATCAGGTTTACAGGGTGCAAAAGACGAACTCCGGTAAAGCCCATCATAGCTAAGAACGGAGGGGGTGGTGTGGCGACCCGGATCGTTGCAAGGAGAGTGTCTTCCTCTACAGGGGGAGGGTCAGGATAGCTGAAAATTCGAGCTAAAGCAGCGTTCCGTGAAACTCATACAACAGTGGGTTTTTTCTGATGCACGGCTTACATGCACAACTTAATTTAAAATATTTATCATTTTATTTAAATATACTATTTTTTAGTTTATTTAATTCAATGATTCTAACTAAAGCGCGCGTAAATATCGTATTTATTTCACAGGGGTCTGACAGTACTACTGGCGATGGTAGGCACTAATTAAACTAGTTGGACTAGTGTAATTTCACTTGTACGGTTAGCAGACTGGTGTAGCCGCGAGGCTTAACACACCAAATACCAAGACGACCGTGCGATCGAATACGAGACCAAGTTATTTTTTTACACTTTAAATATTAATCATTTGTTTAATTCTACCGCTCACCAGTGATGTCAACAGCATTTTTTGTGGTGGAGGTGCAATTTGCAAATATTGTTATTTTCTAATCATTAACAAATGTGCCATAAAAAATGTGCCTTTAATTAAGCGAAATCTCGAAATACTGGGAGCGACCTTCCTCTACAACCTAACATCGTTGACCTTTCATGTTGAAAATTTAATGGCATCAATGCCCTTTATATAGAAGTAATCTGACCAAGTTTGGCCAAAATCGGTCCAGCAATTCTGGAGATATAAGGTGATTTAGAGGGTAACACCGAACACACACATGTGTACATACGAACATTAACATCTGGAAAACTTCCAACTGGTTTTTTGGTTTCCTTAGATGTCAAAACGTCAATATCCGGTGAAAACCGCATATCCTCAAACTGGATCTATTAAAATACTTTCCCTTCTAGAGCTATAGCTCTGCTATAAACCTATCTAGATGGGAAATTAAAAACCAGTAATAATTTTCGAACTTTGTCTCTTGAGGGAGTAGAAAATTGATTTTTCTTTACTCTCTGGTTAATATTTTATGAAAACCTATTAATAAACAGCTTAAACTAGCACTACACAATATTTACCCATATCGTTGTCAAAAAGCTAATAGTAATGTACCTTACATCAAAACTGTATTTTTAACGTTTATTTTGGTTAATAAATTGGAAAAAAAACTGTTAACACGGGTACTTGTAGCAACGTTAGTTTGTTAATTTTTTTTTTCATTAACTTCATGGTAAACTTATTAAAAACGAAAAAAATCATGTTATAAGCACGAAGAAATTCATTTTTGAATTTCATTTTTTTAAACTCATTTTTGAATTAATAAAATCTCAAACGTCGTAAGGCATACTGTACCGATAGAAAGAAAGAAGGTAAAGAACAGAACAAAGTAAAATTCGCTGAAAAGAAAAAAAAAACGATAACATCTTTGTAGCAGGTAAAGATGTAACCCCTCTTTCATTTCATTTATCGTTCATGAATAATTTGGTCCTAGTTATCTATGTTATAAAGAAAGGGAAGAAACCCCGCTTAAAATAAAAACAGCCTTTGGAATAGTTTTTTAAATTTAATGGGGTTTTCTTCTCTGCTTTAGTTTTTGTTTAAAGTGCAACCTGAATAGGAAAACACAGAATTCTCTTTTACATGTCAGATACTCTGAATCTTTAAAAAATATTTTATGATATGATGTTTATAATTTAAAATGGGTAAAAAAGAAACAAGATATTGGTCCTAGGTCCTGGGTTCGAATCCCGGTCAGATATGGCATTTTTCACACACGCTACAAAGCATTCATCTCATCCTTTGCGGAAAAAATGATTAACTACGGACCCGGAGGAGAAAAAAAAATTTAATGCAGTGAAGTGATCAGCCATTGATATATTGGTCAGCGCATTAGCTTTTAGATCAGCTGATCACAAAAGAGTATCGTAGGTTTTTTACATCTATCATTTCACCCATCTCTTCGTTATTAATACATGTAAAAGTATGATCTAGGTCATAATAATAATAATAATTAATGAATAATAACAGTGAAGATATTATTTAACATCTGAAAAAATACAGATGATACAAAAATTAACTTAAATCTCATCTATATGACAACGAACTCCTAAAATCCTTATGACGAAATAATCAAGAAAATTTATTGTTCTTTATATATATATATATATGTTGTTCAAGCGTTGATGAAAATTGGTTTGTTTAAAATCGTTTAACTTCTCTTATCATTTTGTGCGTTCTGTTTTTTTTTTTTTTTATTGAAGTTGAATTCTCAAATCTGTTTTAATAGACGTTATTTAAATCAGTTTTCTCAGAATTAAATTCTCTAAAATGTTACCTAGAAATTTTTATTCTAAACCTAAAAATGTGTATTTTCCCACAAAATGTTTTCTTGTTTTACCTCGTTTTTCTTAAAACCTAAGTAAGATATAGATTTAGGACCACTTTTTTTCAATTTCTTAAATAAAAAACCATAAGCAAGCACCAAATTTACCCCATGATTTATACCCCAAGAATTTTAGTACGGTTTAATTTCATAGATGGAGCAGAAAGTAGGGCTAAATGTTTCGCGAGTCGAAACTGGATAAGGAACCGTTTTCTTACCATGTCTATATGAATTTTTTTCCTTAATTTTGGCTATATAAGTTTCTACCGAAAGATTACCATGCAATTTGGAATAATTCTATGTGTGTGGGTATGTGTGTGGGTGGGTGTGTGTGTGTGTGTGTGTGTGTGTGTGTATATATATATATATATATATATAAATGCATGCCATTACAGTTATATTATGCTTATTGAAGGCGACAAGTAGAAATAAATAAAGGATATAATAAATATTAATAATGACAAAATTATGAATATTTTTCGGTTCAAGGAATTTAAAAAAAACATTGACATTTACAGTATGGTAAAAATAAGGATAAAAAAAAGATTAAATTAGCGCACACTTAACCAAATATTCATTTTATAATGAGAAAGTAATTTCATCGTTTTCAGATTTCCATGTTATTATTTTTTAAATTAAATAAATAATTAAAAGTATAAATTAGCTGCAACATAACATTAGCTTACTTTTCGTATGGAAAGAAATACTTATATATACTTAAAATAATGTACATAGAAGATTATTTGGCAGCATTTTTTCAAAATCCATTTCAATTTATTGGTGAGAGTTTTTTCCTGTTTGTTTTTTTCCTGTAATAATATATATTTCATAAAAAAAAACAAAAAAAAAACAATGAATGGAAATAGAGAAATTTGCGGTTATTTAATTTTTAAAAGAAAACCGATCGAGTTGAATTGAACCTCTCACTTATTCGGTTTCTCTCTTTCTCTCACACTCCTGTGAAAGGTACTTTTCAAATCGCTGCTCAATATACAGAGTGTAAACATACTGGTCCTTGTAACGCTGTACGGCTATTCACCATCTGATACAACTATATACACAAATGTAGGTTACAATTTACTCATCAGACGTAGAAAAACCAGTTGCGGTTTTTTATCATTACAATCATTAAAAAAAATCTTGTTTAATATAATAGAAATAAAAAGGAAGTAATTGTTAGAAATCGGTAGATATTAGACAAAAGTAACTGTACTACGGAAATGTATGATTTCATCATCTTAACAGCATAAATTTGTTAAGAGTATATTAAAAAGTTTTATGTAAGTAGAATACGAGTAAAATGAAATTTATATTATTATATTATTATATATATATATATATATATATATATATGTGTGTGTGTGTGTGTGTGTGTGTGTAATTTCTATATATATGTATTTCTTATATATATATATACAACAAAAAATTGTATAACGGATCACACATGTACGTCTTCACTTCTACCAATTTAAAAATCTGATGTGGACACCACACGACATACTTGTAAGCATATTAAATTACATATCTTTTTACATCGCTTTTTACAATCAGAAGTTAATAATTATTAATAAATCATTATATTTAAATTAAAAAAAAGAAAAGGTAAAGAAAAGGAGATGAAGTCTGATTCAAACCGATGTGCCTTTTCCTTGTACGATCCAAATATATCATTAATTAAAATTTGGAAACCAATGAAAATAAGTACCACTTATGATATATCGTTGAAAAGGTCTCAATGAGGGCTTATTACTGTAGTTATGAAAAAATGCAAAATCTTTTTGGATTTTGGGCTTTTTTGGACACTTTTGGTAAAGTCGATTGCAATCAAAAGGGGAGGAGCACAATTAGATGTTAAAACAGTCCTAAATCTAAAATTTCAACACCCTACGGCTAATCGTTTTTGAGTTATGCGCGAGATTCATACGTACAGACATCACGCCGAAACTAGTCAATATGGGTTCATGGATGATCAAAATGAATATTTCCGTTGAAATCTGAAAACCGATATTTTTTGCCACCACACTTCCTTTACTTCGTACAAGGAAGTAAAACTGAATAAACAAAAAGGAATTTCTTTTTTAATAAACATTTTTAAATAGACGTTTAAATAAAATGAAGAACCATCTTAAATTAAATTTAGCAATATATTATGAAATAATAATTTTTTTGAAATAATATTATACCAAAAAATATATTCGTAAAAATCGTGATTATATTTTTAAATCGCATCCGATAAAACATATATTGTATGTATCCGGTAAATTGTATGAGTATATAAATACTTACTTTACATCCAAGTGTATAGAGTCGAAATTTCTAATTTTCCAAAAAGATACTGATGAACTTTACGAACTGTTAAGAATTTGTGACTGAAATAAGTTTTATAAATGTTGATATTCTCCGGTATTTTTCGACACAACCCGGTATTTTTCACAACGACGGTGAAAGATCGAAATATTTGCTTATATTATTGTACCTTCGGACTTTCGCCGGTATTTTTCGACAAACTCAGATACGCTGTGGTGGATGTCGAAACGTTAGCTAGAAATTAAACAAAAAGAATCATCCAATACCAATCTCTACGGTAGATGGATTGCAAAAAACCCTCGTAATAAAAAAAAGGAAGTTTAAATTAATTTATGCCAAACATAATCTTCGATCGCTAACCTTATCTACTTACGTTAAATATACAATTATGTCCAACATTGGAGGCGATTAATCAAATTCAACGCATTCAGCATCCTTTGATGGTGAAAGCTGAATAAATATATTTTCATAAAAAAATTGAACTAGGGCAAACCATCTGACCATTTATTTGCATCTTAATCGTTCATCCATGCAGTTAACAGATTCTGTATATCCTTTTTGGCTCCTTCAATTAATAAAACGCTGAAAATTTGGTTAAATTTTTTATAAATGCGGTGAATTTGATTAATCGCCTTCAATGTTAGAGAATAACATGTATCATTTGTATATTTTACGTGAATTAGAAAACGAAGTTAGCCAGCTTAGGATATGTTTGGCTTAAATTTAAACTTCCTTTTTTACTTCCTTGTACGAAGTAAAGGAAGTATTGCGATCGCGATTTCAACGGAAATATACATTTTGAGTATACCTGAATCTAATTTGACTAGTTCTGGCGTGACGACTTTATGTAAGTAAGTACGTACGTACGTACGTACATACGTATCCCGCATATCTCAAAAACGATTAGCCGTAGAATGTTGAAATTTTGAATTTAGCACTGTTGTAACATTTAGTTGTGCACCTCTCCTTTTGATTGTAATCGATTGGACCAAAAGTGTCAAAAAAAGCCAAAAATTTGTTTTTTTTCTATACTGCAGTAATAAGCCCTCATTGAGAGCTTTTCAACGATATATCATAAGTGGTACTTATTTTCGTTGTTCGAAATTTTAATCAATGGAATTTTTGATTCTTACAAGTGGAAGGCACATCGGTTCGCATTCGACTTCATATAAATATATCTTTCTTTATTTTTTTTTTATCAATTTTAATATATTGATTTATTAAAATTATTAACTTATTAACCTCTGATTGCAAAAACGTTTACAATAAATAATAATTCAATAATAACAATAAAAATAATGAAAAAATCAGAAGTTAAAGTTAAAAAAAAAATGTCTATATGAAGTCGGATTCGAATCGATATGTTCACGGTTACGGATCCGACACGTTCTCAATTACACCACATAATTATTTGAGCGACGTGAAACAAAATTAATATATAAACTAATATAAAATGCTGATATGGACACAACAAAAAATGAAATGCAATGGGTATTCACCACAATGAAATTGTGTAACTGTCCACTTTCTTAAAGAATTGGAGGATCGTATCTCATTTCGAATGAAATAAGTTTAAATGAAGTGCAGCAAAAAATATGTAAATGTAATTTAATAGGCGTACAAGGTAGTCTATAGTGTCCTCATCACATTAATTTACGAGGGTTTTTCGTAATCTACTTACGTCCCGGATGAATTTTTTTAATTTCTAGTTATCGTTTAGAAATTCGCCAGAGCTTATCTGTGTTTGTCTATACATACGAGCGAAGGTCGGAATGTATAATAATATAAGCAAATATTTCGGTCTTTCACCGACGTATTTGGTTTGTGCCGACAATCACCTAAAAAATAGAATATCAACATTTGCCAGATATCGGTCTTTCACGGTAACATACGTATGGACAAGTATTTTCTCCAGAATCTGGATATTATTCTTTAAGATATCAAATCTAAGGATATTTTTAAACAAAAATATCCTTAGATGGGAATCCAATATATATATATATATATCATGTATTAATAAATATATATATTAAAATTTTTATTTCAACCATAACATACCATATACGTAATGTCACTTCTACTAGTGACATTTTCACTACAATATTATTGACCGGTACATCAATCAATAATAATCTTCTCGTATCTAACAAGTATTTTTTATTATCAAGGAAAGTTTTGTGGTTGTCCTTGATACTGACGACTTTATGTATAAATAAACTGTATTTAAATAAATTTAAAATAAATAAAATCGGCTGGAAAAATTAATAAAAGAGTAACATAATTATACAATTTATTTGTTCTTTAAATTTCAGTTAAAAATTTTTATTTCCCAACCAAATTAGAAACAAACTCCTACTTATAATTTGTAACCATTAATTTATAGCCGCTTTAAAAAAACAAAAAAACATTAAATTTATTTGTTTATTTTTTATTTTCTAATAATAATCAATTGCAAATAAAACGAAAAAGGCTTGATAAAAAGGAAAAGGAATGTAGTTAAATATTCACACCAAACCTGAATTTAAGCTGACTGTAATCTATATAAATAACAGATAATTTTCGTTCTGTATGAGCCTAAATAACCCAATAACTACTTAACAAATTATGCTAACGATTTCACAATTTATTATTATTTGTTCCGTGAATGTTTACATGTTATTAATGCCATAATATTTTATTTATATCTATACTAATATATATAAAGAGGAAAAAGTTTTTTGTTTGTTAAAGATAAACAAAAAGAACTACCCGATCAATCGCAAACAAATTATTACCCATGTTTCTTGGCATAACTCAGAAGGTTTTTAGATATATTTCATCTCCAAATATATATATATATGTAGTAAAGGAGATTTGCCAGTTGAAGCACAACATAAACTTTAATAAATTGAATTAATGAACTGTGAACAACTGTGAGCTTTATCATTGTGTGAGCTAGGTTTGAACTAAATGATTCGAATCAATCGAATGAATAATACTTAAAAAATAATAGAATTAAATTTACGTAAAATAAAATAATATTAAATAAATTTCGGTTTAACAATAATGGGCTTCCCGAGGGACTGCATGTGAGACTAGAATGGTGAGGTATGCGAGCACCTCATGGGAGGCTAGACCGATCATCATCGACAAACGTGATGCCTCTGTTTTGAGAGGTGCAATGAAGTGCTCTTATAATATCTCTGCAAACAATGATCCGATTTCCAAAATTCAATCGGGGTATTGTTAGTAGGTATAAGGCTAACCTATGCGTGGTATCAGGGACACACTTGATTTAACAGATCACGGTTATTTGGAAATGTACGTTACTAGTGTGTGTGTGTGTGTGTGTGTGTGTATATTACAACAATATATGTTGTTATATACACAAATGGCGAGCGAAGCGAGCTCTGTGGGCAATGGGGTAAGAAGCCCCTTGGCCTCTGAAGGCCCCTGAATTGGCTTCTGGATTCACCTAGGCTGATCTGAGTTCCGAGGGTTCATGTTCTGGCTAGACGGGCTGGCTAATAATATAATAATTTAAAAACATAATAACGTTCTGAGAAAGTCGGTATTGACATACATAACCATCTTTATAGACAAAATGGCAATCGATGTAGACGATATCTCTCGATATATACGACATTAAATTTAGAAAGGAATTTTTAGGTTATTTGTACGTTTTTTTAATTATTTATATTATAGTGATATTGGTAAGGTTTGAACTCCAGTAAACATCCTGGCAATAGCGAAACATTCCCGGGTCCTCTTGTGCAGGAACATAAATAATTTTTACTTTGATTTTCCAATGTTTTTTTTAAAAAAAATTATCTAAAAATGCTCTAAATCAGAAATGCTGTAACAATCCAACACTACGTAATGGAAAAAAAAAATACCTTCAAATTGTCTACATGACAATGCAATTTTTTAATTTATATATGCTTCAAAATTGTTATCTGGAAGAAACTTACCCCACCAGAGGAATTAAACTTCAAAAAAGAGTAATCGAAATCGGTGCATTTTTTCAATAATAAGGTTTGATCGTAAACAAAAATTATGCGAGGGATACATCTAAAGTAAAGACCGCTGAGAAATTTCTCTCCTTAAGGTTGGCGAACCTGTGTCGTTCATGTCGCGTAGTAATTTACACACTGCATTGTTGCCTGTAAGTTGCCGCGTTGTAGTATCTCTAATTACTTGTGAGTTTTACGTTATAAAATGAATAGGAAAATCAATGTTGCCGCCGACTGTGAAATACGCGAAGTCATACTTTTTTAAACCATCAAAACGTTAAGCCGACTGAAATTCTTAGGCAGTTGGTTACTGTGCACGGTAATAAAGTAATGAATATAAGAAACGTCTGAAAATGGTGTGAAAGGTTTAGAAATAACAGAATTAATGTGCACGATGAAGAACATTCTGGGAGGCTCTCGATAATCACCGAGGACTTGTTGAAACGCGTCGATATGAAATCAGAAAAAATCGTCGCTCAACGATTTCCAACCTGGCCCTTCTTTTTCCTGATGTCTCAAGAGCTGTTATCGGTCGTATTGTTCATCACCATTTGGCTTCACCATTTAGGCTTGTTTGCGCACGTCGGGTGCGGCACGTCTTAACGGAACGTCACAAAAAAATCCGAATCTGCTTTGGAATTTTTGATGCGTTACACAGAAAAAGGTGATGAGTTACTTAATCCAGTTGTTACCGGCGATGAAACATAGATTTCGTATTACATACCAGAGAGAAAATGGCAGTCAAGTAAATGGCGTCATCCTCAATCACCCATCAGACCAACAAAAGTCAAGCCACAGCCGTTTGGACGCAAACTGATGGTCATACTCTTTTGGAATTAGCATGTCATGTCACGTAGAACGACTATAAATGCAGAAGACTACTGCGAAAATCTACGGAAGTTACGGCGCGCCATTCAAAATCGTCAACGTGGGGGCTGACTGACGGCGTCGTCCTGCTACACGATAATGCACGTCCACATATTGCGGGTTAACACGTGATTTACTGAGAACATTTGGATGGGAAATTTATTATCACCCACCATATAGTCCGGACTTAGCTTCTTCTGATTACCATTTGTTTGGGAAATTGAAAGAATTTTTGAGTGGTAAGCGATTCGCGGGTGACGATGAACTAAAAAAATGCTGTTAATCAGTGGCTAAATGGAGTGGCGGGAGAAGAATACGACTAGGGAATATTAAAGCTAGTTTATCGCTACGATAAACGTCTTAATTCATGTGGTGATTATACAGAGAAGTAGAATAAAGTATGTAGTTTAAGAGAAACAAAAGATATTTATACATTTTCAGAATAAATTTTTTTACATTGAAACGGTCTTTACTTTAGAAATAACCTCTCATATATACGGGTTGAAGAAAAACTTACTTTTAAAAACTTGCGTTAAAAGAAGTTGAATTTTACCATAAATTGAGAACGGCAAGGATTCAAAATGAAGAAAATAACGAAACAAAAGTACATAAAAATTCTTCCAGTTTTAATACTCGTAATCTAAAAAAAAAAAAAAAACTGAAAATTATACTACCAAAGGTTTAAAAAAACTATTTTTTGACTTAGCCCTGATATTTCCATATAACTATTGTGTACGTTTGCGCATTTAAGTAGGCCGTTTAATCTTTCTATTACTTTCATCTGACTTAATGACAATAAAGGACGATAATTCACCTACCACTATTATAAACAACAATGTCTTTTTTGAACAATAATACTGCCTACAGATACGAACGACTTGAAAAAAATGTGTGATTAGATTATTTGAATTGAAGGCTAAACTACAAAAGTCAAATACTATTATGAAATTCTAAAGCAATTTACATAGAATAAATTTTGTTATTTGAACAAAAGAATAATAAATATACCATAATGTATATTTAAATTAATTTAATTAATTATATATAATCAAATACAGTTTGAATAACTAATTTAGTAACAGTTGAAATGAGAATACCGCCCTAAATCAGGATTATTTTTATATTTCATAAATAATGAGATGGGAGTTTTAATTTATAACAGTGTTTTTAAGATTAATATTTAATTTTTAAATGATATGAAATTTAATTTAAAAAAAAAAAAAAAAAATATTGCAACGGATAGGAATAAACTAATCGCTTAATAAAAAAAAGATCTTGTTTTACTTTTGAAGATGAAACGGATGGATCTTATAATGTAATGGTCCATTGTTAAAATACTTGTCTATTGTTGAACCCACAGCTCATCATCACGCTAACAGCTACAGCATATCGACCTATTTTGCAACAATACCGTCATCATAATCACACGATCACTTCAATGTTTTATTTTTTTTTCGATAAAACACCTGCAATTTAAAAAAAAAAATACTAACAATTATACGAGATATGAATCTATTGTTTTTTTCTTTTAATATTTTTTTCATTATTAGATTTATAGCGGGTTCAATATCCTTTTAAAAGGAGTCATATACATAATGTAAAAATAATAATAATAGTAATAATATAAATGAAGTCATTAATATGAAACAAAAGACATCAGTAGTATATTTCTTTCTAAAAGAAGATGAGCGGTATGTTTTAAAAAATATTCATCTAATAAAAATGAAAATATTAACTAGTTATTTATTTAGTACGTTAGAGCTGTTTTAGCAAAATTAAAAATTAACAAACAATTAATTATTCCAAAAAAAAAAATTATTAAAACCGATTCATTTCAGAGAATTAATGTTACGTTAATTTGTCTTTTCCTTAATTTTTTTTTGTATGTTAAACGATCGAACGGTCTCATATTCAGTTTATAGTCCAGTACATTATATAAAGCAATTTTAATGTAAATTTTCAAAAAAATCTTTAACGAAATGAATACAGATAAACTTTTTGATCAATCCATGAAACAAACTTTAATATACTACATAATCTCCACTAACAGAAATGGGGCCTTTTCTGTTTTTCCGCCACATTGTTTTTTATTACGTTTCGTATTACATATTAGTAATTTCTCACGTTTAAACTGTAATGTAATGTAGGTTACGACCGAAGCGGGCGTAGGTTAGTTTATGTTTGATTAGATTATGTCAGTGAGTCGGCCTCTATGGCGCGAGTGGTAGCATCTCGGTCTTTCATCCGGAGGTCCCGGGTTCGAATCCCGGTTAGGCAAGGCATTTTCACACACGCTATAAATCATACATCTCATCCTCTGAAGCAATACCTAACGGTGATTAAATAAAAAAAAAAAAAAGATTATGTCAGTGAACCCACCGGATTGGTCTCAAATTGAACGCGTCTTCCCAAATCAACTGATTTGGAAGTCGAGAGTTCCAACGTTCAAGTCTTAGTAAAGTCTTACTTTTATACGAATTTGAATACTAGATCGTTGGTGTTCTTTGGTGGTTGGGTTTCAATTAACTACAAATCTCAGAAATGGTCGACCTGAGACTGTACAAGACGACACTTCATTTACATTCATACATATCATCCTCATTCATCCTCTGAAGTAATACCTGACGGTGATTCCCGAAGGCTAAACAGGAAAAAAATAGAATTTTATATATGTTCGGAGAGGACGGGAAGTCCCTTTACACTGTAAATCCAGCTTAATCGAGCTCTACTGCTAATTAATTCTCTGATATCGCTTACTGTTGCTGGAAAAGGTGGGGAGGATAAGCCGAGCTGGGATCGTTTGATGTGTTCATTCGTGATGGAACGACCCGTTAGTCGTAATAGAACGCGTTTAGCGTCGAAGAGCGTTTGTTAGCTTGTGTGTGAGTCCAGGAACCTGTAAAACATTGAGAATATTATGAATGACTTCTTAGACCGATTGCAGTAGACATTTGTCTAATCCCAGGGAATTTTTTAAGCCATAGACCGAGGTCTTAGCTCTCTTGGTGGTGAAGTCGAATTAAAAATATTCATTAAAGAAAAAAAAAGATTAAGCCTTTTACTTCATTATTATATTTTTGTCACCACGGCAACAGAATTACGTTGGTGTAGAGTTTTCATTGTGAAAGGTGTTTTACTATAGTTACCCGTAGTTATTAGCATTCAGTCTTTTGTATAGTTTCTTTTTCAGGATTCAAGTATAAATACTAAACAATTTAACTGTTGTTTATTAGTATTATTCTCAAAACCGTGAAAGTAACAAAGACTCCAAGGGTCCAGAAAGGGGAGCCCTCTGGCTAGACGGAATAGCGACCCGAAGCGAGATGTGCGGGAACGGCGAGCCTTGCGGGAATGGAAAGCGAAGCGAGCCCTGGGTACCCCGGGAGTCTAGTGGTCGGCTCCGTTCGTCTGGACTGAGCTGGTCTTCAGAATCTATGTCGGCCCAGACGAACCTGACGGGTCGAGCGAGCTATCTAAACTAGGCATAATATTATATATATAAAACAAAGAATTAAGAATAAAATGCAAACGGTAACGAACATTGCGAGGCCCAGGGGGAGCCCCTCTGGAGGTCTTTTATATATACGCGAGCTTTGCAGCCGTAGATTCGGCCCCGGTGAAACCCTGGATCAGCCCCAGGACTCCCCTGGTGGGTCGAGAAGGCGGAGTCCCTGGTTACACAATCGGGCAAGCGAATGAGCCCTAACCGTCTAATATATATAAATAATTTCATATCCTCTTACGAAACAGAGTTCTCGGTAAAAGTACTTAACCGTAAGTACGTGATAATTAGTTTGTGTAAAGGATTATATTATTGATTTACGGTAAATTAAAAATCCATTAACCAGAAAAGATAAATAAATTAATAATATAAGAAAATTAACGTAAAAATAGAAACAATAAAAATAGAAACATTTAAAATGAAAACATATAAAAATATGCTTATATTTAAATACACACACTACACACACACACACACACTCTCTCTCGATCTCTCTCACTCACTCATTCACTAGAGAGATACATATATGTATTACGCCATACATATATGTATTTATGTAAATGACAAATAACAAAGTCAGAAGTGCGAAATGCTACTACAAAAATCGATAAAACGGCTGTAGAACATTTATAACTTAAAATATACATGATTTAATTACAATTATAACCTAATTACAGAGAAAAACATAATAAATCACGCAGGTTCATATAAATTCAAATTTCATGTGAATTGTAAAGAATATAGAAAATAAACTTACAACTTAAGAGTTAATTAACAGCATTCACTTCGTTCGTACTTACCTAGAAAAAAAAGGAAAAAAATTAAAATTATATTACACTGGATTTCATTTTAAACAAATAACATCTAAATAATATTTTATATATTTATATATAATATTAATATCAACAAAAGTGAGGGATATAATTTACGTAAAAGATTTAATTAACACTCCTTATCTTGAGTCCAAATATTTTCATTAAAATAACTAGATTAAAATAACTGATAATTTTGTTAATTAAGATTTAAAGTATGTAATTAAAAAAACCATCAATGTCAACATCTGTCTGTATTGCAGTTTGCGTTATATAATCTTTTTCTTTATAACTACATATAAATGATGCAATGACAAAAAATATTAGTACGCAATGTCAACCCAAAAACACGCCTATAATAAAAAGTAATATTTTAATCATTTATTATCTGTGCCAGCCAAACGGAGATTTCTGTTTAGAACTTCAAGGGGATTTTTCCATATTTTAATGTAGTATGGAATTTTTCTTCTTTTGTTATCCCGGCTATAATAACCCATTTTTTTCTTCCCTCCCCCCTCCAAAGATGGATTTTATTAAGTAATAATTATTTTTTATTTCGTTAAACACTGTTTGTTTTAACAAAATTATAATGATCTTTGATAAATATTAAGGACAGCTAAAAAGTAATAAGTAATAACAATAGATTCCAAAAACTGAACTTAAAAAAAGAAACTGTTTTCATATTTTAATACAATTAGAGTGGAAATATTTTCACTCTACCTTTTTGTACCTTTGTAACCTAAAGTACAAATTTGTTTTTACGGTCAACTAATTAAAGATATAAGATGAATCAATAAAGTGTATACGCACTTTGAATCGTCATAGAAAATTTATTTTCGTTCCTACAAGGCTAAATTTCTGAGAAAAAGAAGGCTACAGTCCGATTTGAAAAACAAGAATACTTTCTGGTTAAACTGATTGTTCCCAGCGGTGGATAAAGTAAACGTTCAAAACGGTGGCCTTCAGTATCGATACATTTCTGAGTTCGAGTCACGACTGATTCCGTAGTTCTCATCAAAGTGTCCAATGGGATTTCTGCGCACACCGCTTGAATGTTATCTCAAAGTATGTCCAGATTACGTGGTTTCGGACGATGCAGTTTATCTTTTCCTGTTCCCCATAATAAAAAATTGAGCGGCGTAAGATCTGGAGAGCGTGCTGGTATCTCGATTGGTTCTTTGCGTCCTATCCACTGGCCTGGTACATTTTGATCTAGAAATGCTCGCACATCCCTATGATAGTGCGGGATGGCGCCTTCTTGTCGGTAATAAAACCTATCATTACCGGACATTGGACGAAAGAAAGGGAAAATGAAATCGGCAAGTAATGTTAGGTACTCTTCTTCAGTTACAGTGTCTTCAAACTGGAAATGCCCAATGAGTCCCCTAGGAGACAAACCGTATCGCACATTCACACCAGGCAAATTCACAGCCTTTTAAACAGTAATGTGGGGATTATCTTCAGCCCGATACACATATCCTGACTCCATAGGGGAAGACACCTTGTGACGATTTCGGTCGCTACGCCACCCCTCCGTATCTAGCCCTTATTGGCTTTACCGGAGGCCATCTTCAGTATCTCAGCAATGACATCTTTCAGTCAAGCCTCAGCCAGGATGCCACCGATGCGAATGCCACAAGCTACATTCCCATCGGTGTCCAACTACTAAATAACATAAAATCCAAACAAAACACATCTAGTCAAGTCTCAAAGAAGACTGAATAACTTTCTATGAACGAAGAAACTGAAATCTACCTACCTAAAAGGTAAAAATGAGTTCAAACACAACGAATCATAAAACGCAATAAAGAAACACTAAAAACAAATAACAATAACAATAAATAATGCAACATAAAAACATAACTGACGAAAATCAGTCAAATCTATAATCAAACAGAAACAAAAATAGCAACTAACAATAAAACCAAACATAAACACAAAGAAGGAAAGACCAAGCGGAATATCAAGATCCTTTCTTTCGCCAAATATGTAATAAAACTTTCTACGATCACCCGTTCAGCCCGGATTTTCCAATTAACACGGAGATCAAGTGTCAACCCGATAATATCAAGCCGACAAATAGTCTCTATACGCATTAAGTCATACCTACCACATTCATATATCACGTGATAAGCATCGTCCAACAATTCGAATTGCGGACACATACCACTCCAATACACACAATTACGGTAATTAACACTTCCATTAAGTTTGAATTGTGCTTCATCCGACCAATATTGCCCACAAATCCCAGATCAAGTGTAACCATCCCCAGAATCCGTTTACAATATTGTACCCATCTGGGCCGTCGTCACATAGCTGCTGCACCAAACTTGAAATGTACGCACACTTACCTTTCTTCAAAATGCGTCAAACATTATTAGCATTTATATCACACTTACGTAAGAGTACCACGCTGTCATCTGTTGAGGAAATTTGGGGGAACATGACATTACTTTTTCCCAGAAATTTAACCTTGTAGTTAGAAAATACATTTTCTACAACAGTTCAAAGTGTGTATACTTTATTTTGAAACAATCTTTAATATAAATATAATGATTTTAATTTAAGATATGTTTAGATATAAAGTACTTGAAATACAAAAAATTATTAAAAAGTATTATTCCATAAAATATCTTCTTAAATATATCCCAGTTCTGAAAATTAAAAAAATCTCATTCGGCACGCCGGAAGGCAGAAGTAGATGTCACCGGTGTTAAGTAGGGAATAAAAAAGATATCCACCTTAAAGTTAAGAAAAACTTCAAATTTACTCAAAACAACAATGGTTGCATGTGAAAAAAGTTCCACATGTTTAAAATACGACAAGCCCCATCTTCTTACAATTCCCGCAAACTTTTGGTCATCCCTTGTCATAAGGGTTGGTTATATCAAAAACTGTTTCAGATAAAAGTTTTAGGTAATGTTTAGAGAACTAACGACCACTTTAAACCGATACGTTACTGTATCTATTAAGGGAGGTATGATTTTTTTTTTTTGTCTTCGAAACCCCAGTTTTTTCACCCCCTGAGCCATTGGTTGGTGATGTCAGAAAACTTTACTAATATAAGTTTTAGACCCTTATTCAAAGAATAGTAGGAACTTTAAATGAATTTGATATTTTAATTAACAAGAAAGTTATAGTAATATTTCATTTTTTTCGAAAAAGCCTTCTATTTCCATCCCCACGGTCCGATTTTGCCCATTATGGTCGATATTTTGGGTCGTCTAATTTTATGTATCAATTTTAAAATGATTGGTATAAAATTACGGCAGTTATCGTGTCCACAAGAAAGTGAAATATATATTAAAAAAATTTGAGACGTCGGTGGTTTTAGAGTCTGGGGGGGTGTAAAACGCGAACATATGTTGAACTTTTCCGGAAGACGAATCATGGTATTCGTTACAATAGGTAGCTTTCTTATGAAATCTACCTAAAACTAGCGATTTTAGGAATATTTCTGTTAATGATCAAACTCTTCCAAATGTTTATGAAATTACTGAGGTCGCACTAGAAAAGACAGTCTCATGTATATAATTCAGAGCAAAGAGTTGAACTGGAGTTTACTGTATTGGGTGAAGTGCATATGGTGAACTATTAATCGACTGCTCTTTCACATATGTAAGTAACTTTGCCCAGATGAGTACATTACATATATTGCTAGGAGTATATATTTAAAAAAAAAAAAGTAGTCTATCATATATTACTGTATTTATACCTTACTCCTACTCAAAAGTAACATTTCCTAGTACGATCACTATAATTAAGAACATTCATTGGATTATACGTACTTTCGATTAAATGTAGAACATATAGTAGTATAAAAAAGGAACATACGTAAACAAACATGTAAAGCCGGTTTCACATATGAACTCCGATTAACAGGAATGTTTTCTGATAATAATTAATTTTTTTTTTTTTTTTTTGTTTAAGTAAAGTAAACAAAACCGGCTTCAAATAAAATTGAGGTAAGTAAAAATACACGAATAAAAGCTAACAGTTTCTTTAATGTTACGTTTATATTAGTTTTGAAATCGACAAAAAAGTTACGACATCTAAAGCAAACGTAAAATCTTTCAGAGGCATCAAAACTGCAGATCGAAGAAAAAGAAAGCTAACATTTAGTTTTTATTTTATTTTCGATTACTACTTTTTTATTTTAGTATTTCCAGTTCCAGTATATTTTCATACTTAAAAAATTTGTCATAAAAATGTGGGATATAATAATTCTCCAATTTTTTTAGCATATAAAAATTCTTTTAAGCTATAGAGTTTTTATAAAATGGTGGGCTGGCTTTTTCGGATTTTATATGTAAAATTAAACAAAAAATATCCTAAGGGAAAATGGCAATTTCTCCTTCGTTATCCCACTGTCTGCCATTTTGTTATTTTTATATATAAATTTATATCTCAAGTTTGGACAGACGAATGATATTGATATTTGGTAAGAGGCTTGGTAATAAAATTTTAAAATTAGCTGATTTGTGAAGACGCGTTCACCAATAGACCAAGTCTCTAGATTAATAGTTTGGAAGTTAATAGTTAAGGAGAACGATATACACGTTTTCGTTATGCTACAAATTTCTGTTCTGGAACCCATACGTTTCGGTGTGATTTTAAAGACATTTCAAGTCAAAATTAATAAAAAAATTTAAAGTCGTTAAAATATGTTTGAAATGCAAACATTTTTTTCGCCTTCAAATAATGAAACATCCATAAAATTGGTTTTAATAAAAATAATATTCAATTCTTCTTTGAATTTCAACTTTTTTTAATTCAGCTTCATGTTTAAAACAAACAACTCCCACAGAGGAAAAAATCAAAATCTTTCATAACTTGGATTAAGAAATAGAGATTTTTTTTCCTTTAATGGTATCAGCTGACTTCTAATAAAATGTATATTATTGTGTAATAATTTTATGACACAAATATTTGAGAAATAATATTCATTACGCGTATTATTTTTTTTTTAAATCTTTACATTTTGGAGCATAAGATACTTAGGTAATATTTGTTGTTTTTCTTAACCTTGTTCTTTTGAGATTAAGGTATTATCTATTTGAATAACTGTAGTATACGTAATTGAAACGTATTATTTATCACAAGAACGGACATGGCAATGAATTGATTTAAACTATTTTTCCCAGTTATTTTTATGGCTATTATGTACGTAATACATCTGCTATACAAGTAACCATAGTCTTGAGTTGCTTTCTCTGAGAATAACGATGCTCTTTATACAACGCTATGTTGTCTTACACCTACATTTCTCGACATATAAGTGTACCGTATATATCATATACTATCTCAATCGGTTTGTACTTTAAGAGTTAAATATTGTTGTTTTGTTTGGTACAGATCTATATGCTAATTTTTCTCCATATATTAAAATGAGTGAAGAATCCAATAAAAATTCAGTAAGAATCCAATAATCCAATCCTCTTTACTTTCTCTAGTTCGCATGCTATGGGATTCTTGTGGTTGTTGTAAATGATTGTATTTTGGGAAGTGACTGGCTGGTGACCCGTTGTCAATTTTTGATGATAACAAACATGCATATATTTGTTTAAATGTAGTTAATTTTATTACCCACATAATTAGGTTTACCCCAAACTGAGGTAAACTCACAAAACAAGGCTGAAATATTATATTTTTGGATTAAAATAATTATAATTTTTGTATGAATTAATTTTTTTTTAAAGATATTTAAAAATTAGTAACGAGTTAATTTAAAATTACATGGTAATTTTTTTTTAGAACATTTTATCAAAGATAATTATGCAGTTGTTTCATCAGTAGAATTAGTAGCGATGCTTAAAGTTAAGGTTGTCTTATAAAGGTTAGGTTCACCAGTACGTCTACTGATGAAGAAGCTATGAAAAGTTAGCTACGATATCTTTTGAATCACAATTTCAATTGTATTTAAAAGTAAATCGTTAATAATTTTTTTAATATCTTAAAATTTTTATTAAATTCCGTCATGATAATCTAGTAAATAAATTTATTAATTTTGAATTATGTTAGTAAGTGTTATAAAAATATATACAGTGCTTCTAAAATGGTGGGCTGGTTATACGTTTTCGAATTCTACTTGTAAAACTAAACAAAAAAATATTGTTACCACGCATTACTTTTGGATTAATATATTTATTTAAATAACTGTATTCTGTAGATAAATATGTTAATCCAAGGACAATATATATTTATATACATAAATATACCGTAGTTCAGTTATTCCTATATAGAAGTATATATTTAACGTTAATCCGTATGGATCCGTAGTAATACGCAATTCACCATAATGAAATTATACACCTTCTTTGTCATACAATCCAATTTGACCTACTTAGATGACAACGCACGAACACAACACATACAATTCATGAACACCTATAGAAATAAAAATACCACTACAGGTTAAATAATGTGAATGATCTCACACTAAAAATGATACAGACTTACGTTCCATCCAAGTTATAAAGCTTTTATATAAGAGTTACGTTATGTTCTATTAAAAGTAAATGAAATACTATATATTTATTTCAACTAAAAATAAAATAAATAAAAATTTATACATATCTTGTTTTATGTCATAAAATACAATAAGTTGAAATTTCATTTTTGCTCATAAGAATATGAACATATTTAATGAAGTTTTTATACACTTAACATTATAAAAAAATTTATAACATTGAAAATAGTTTGTGTGTTTGCGTTTGAATGTTAAATCCAATAATAGTTTGGATGCTATAAAAAGTTACATCGGCGATTCGCATGAATGCACACAATATGATACTGCTATCGGACGATCACTCAATGATGTTGCAGATGTGCTACTTACAAAAAAGGACAATGATTGCAGAATAGCATCGGTAAAAGGGTTTTACGTTCTCCTTTAAAATTCACTTTTTCCGATATTTTTTTTAACTATCCCAATAAATGCCATAACTTAATAAAAAGATTAAGTTAAAAAAAAACCGTGAATAATAATTAGATTTTTACTGTATCTAATTAAGAAGGTAAGCACGATTTATAGTCAATGTAGATAAATGATCAAAACTTTTCAAATATAAACTGATTTTTATTGTTGATCGTCAATTAAAAACTATGATAAAGGTAAAAAAATGACCTGGAAATGATAAATATTTTTGAAATCAAAATATAAAATGAAATGCTGGATTCACCATTTCAACTAATTTGCGAAATTTCTTGAAATAAAAATATAGAATGCTTAATAATAATTCAAAACTTTGACAATAATTACGCAAATCTGTTTGATCTTACTTTTCCAAATTTTATATAAAATAAAAAATTGTAACGTAGATTGATTAAAAAATAATATTACAAATTTTAATAAGCAGGGGTTATTGTCCCCAGGTCAACCTGTCTTTTTCTGCTCTCGTTTTCTGTTTCGCCTCCGGAACGACTGTAAGGTATTACTTCAGAGGATAATATGGATGAATGTAAATGAAGTATTTACAGTCTCAGGTCGACCGTTCCGGGATGTGGGGTTAATTAAAATCCAACCGCCAAAGTTGACGGTAGCGATGAGGCACGGGGACTCTCGCACCCCCGAGCGAAAAACACAGAGTCCCGGCGGGGATGCCTCACTCGGAGTGTCCCCGTTAGAGGCACTGGCATAAAGACCGATTTACGGCAAACTTTTTCGCCCACCGCCCACATTGAAAATCAAATTTTTCTAGCGGCCCCCAAAATTTTTACAGTTACCATCTGTTAATAATAATTGCAACTGCTGTTTTTAAAATGCACTCTTAATACAGCATTTGCAATTTTTGTTTTTAATCGTGGTGTATACTATTTCTGACTTGAAACTTACGTTTTAAATGAGAGCAATTAAAACGCACATTTTATCATATTTGGAAGTATACATGATCTTGGGTTAAGCTGAGAGCGGGTGATACATGATGCAGTCTCAATCTTTAAAGATTTCAATACCTCAGCACAAAATGAACAAAAGCCAAAAACTGCAAAGTTACATTAAAGATATTACAATCTGTCATTAAAGCTAGTTCAAAACCCTTTAATTTAGATATTTATTTGTATCAATACATTGCTTAGATAAGGAGATATGCAGCATTAAACACAAAAGTGGTTTTTTTCTCTTTCAAGTGGAATATTTCGGTTCCGAAAAATCGTAGAGAGACATACAAAAAAAGAAAGTAAGGCTGAAGTCCTAAGCTTGTAAACGATTTTAATGGAGTTTAATGAAATAATTTCGTTTACCCTATGCGCTCGATTAAACACGAAGAAAAACTTACAAATTTTTAAAACTTTGCTTCTAACCGATTTTTTTTTTTTAATCAGATGATTTTTGAAATCTGAAGTATACTGTCAAAAAGTAGAGTATTCAAGCCTTAATTTTTTTTTTAATTATAAAATAAAGGTGTCCCTTTAATTTTTTGTACTACTGTAGTAGATATTTAATTTTAACTTGAAATATCAGGACAACATATTTTTTGCTTTTTTTTTAATCAGCCATTGCCTTCCTGACCGCCTAAACGCCCCAAATTTTCCGTGGGCCTTCTACCACCTTCCCCTAAAGGCCTGCAGCACCCACAAGGGGGGCGATATGGCCCACATTGAGAACGAATGCTCTAGATTTAAGCTGAATGAAGTAAGGTAATCAAGACAAAAAATGGGATATGGGTTTTTTTTCATTTCTCAATGTTTCATGAACTATGGACCCAAAAAAAGAAAAAAGTGGGGGTAACGTTCGTACGTATGATTAGCGTGTTTGAAGCTTAATATTTCGACTGGATAAACCGATTTTGATGAAATTTTGCACAGAGACTCGTGTATGAGACAATTTGTTGGTAAATGGTTGAAGTCAATATCTCTAGAGGGTGAGGTACAAAGTTTCTTTGTGGTCAATTTTCTCAAAACTCTGCAAACATAACCGCACTTTTTATTATGATCAGTACATATGTACATGCTTATCTTACCATTTAAAAAAAAAATTTCCCCAACTTTTCCCATCCCCAAAAATTGAAAAAATCTGTCTTTATTTACTGCATATTTTTAACCGATCAATTTGTCTTCCAAAGCACAGTAGTAGTGCAAATTACCCCAAAAATACTGTTTATTGGAAATCGGACAGCCATCAAAGTTTAAAAATATCGATTTTTAAATTTTTCAAAATTTGTTTTACGTATAATTATTTTCCTACTATATAAGATTAAATAACCAGTGCCAGGAAAGTATAACATCTTTTTTTTCTAAGTGATTACAGAACTAAATTCTCATATGCGTTGGGTTATTTCAACAATATAACTGCGCAAGTACATTCTATTAAAGAAAAAAATATTCTATTGTTTAAAAAAAATATATATATATAAAGAACAACCTTAAATATCATATCATTGGATTAGACAGCTGGTTAGCATAATAAACAGCTATCGGTGATGACTTATCTGTCAATGTTACCAACTTACAAATAATTTTCATTTTTCTATTTCTAATATGTAAGTTGCAGGCTGTTCAACTTCTGAAAAATAAGCGATTCCATACAGCTATGAGATGAGGATGAAGTATACGATATTTAAATGAGGTGTAGTCTTGTACAGATTCAGGCCTATCATTCCTGAGATATGTGGTTAATTTAAATTCAACCTCCAAAGCACACCGGTATCCACTCACTGTCCACTATTCAAAACAGTATAAAAGTAACTTAACATCAGAACAAGTGATTTCGAAAATCAGCTGTTGAACCCCTGACATCTGATTTGCGGGACGATTTTATCACTAGACCAACTTGGTGGGTTTTCTAACACTGCCCACATCCTTACTAAATAATTATTTTTTTTTAACGATGTTGTAATATTCCTATGTATTAGGTAGATTTCATAAGAAAGCTACCTATTGTAATGCATACCATAATGCGACTTCTGGAAAATTTCGACATATCTTCGCGTTTCACATCCCCCAGACCCCAAAATCACCGTCAGTTCAAAAGTTAAATTTTATATATATATATTTCACTAATTGTGGACACGATAACTGCCGTAATTTTGCGCCAATCATTTTTAAACTGATACATATAACGACCCAAAATCTCGGTCGAGTTCTTTGATGGACAAAATCGGGCCTTGGGGGTGAAATGGGGGCTTTTTCGAAAAAAAATTGCTATAACTTTCTTATTAAGTAAAACATCGAATTCCTTTAAAGTTCCTACTATTCTCTAGATAAAGGCCTAAAACATACCTAAGTAAATTTTTTTGATATCACCAACTATTGGCCTGGGAGGTGGAAAAAATGGGGTTTAGAAGACAAAAAAATCATACCTCCCTTAATAGAGACAGTATCGAATCGGTTTAAAGTGGTCGTTATTCCTCTAAACATTACCTATAATCATTTTTAATATAACCAACCCTTACGGCAAGGGTTGGACAAAATGTTGTTGGAATTGTAAGAAAAATGGGGCATGTCTTATGTTAAACATGTGAAACATTTTTTCAAATCCAACCATTGTCGTATTAAGTAAATTTGAAGTTTTTCTTAACTTTAAGGTGGAAATCTTTTTTATCCCCTACTTAGCACCGGTGAAATCTATCTCCGCCTTCCGGCATGCCGAAAGTGATTTTTTATTTCCTGTACTAAAACAATAATGAATTATAAAATTGAACATCTAAAAGAAACTAGTAAAACACATTTTTAATTTTTTAATTACGTTATCATTACAAATAGCTATTATATATCTATGTAAACTAGAAAAGATGAGACTGATTCCTACAGGACAATTCCAGCTGTATCCTAACCTCCCCTACTATTGTGTCTAACCTATGAGTCATATAAATTAAAAATTACCATAACCGTATATTAATAAGCAATTTAATGATAAACACCAAACACGTACGATTTAATTAGATGAAAGACGCGATTAGTATATTTTATTACGGAGAGAAAAATCAGCCATAATGAATTAGAAAGCGGTTATGTTATATATTTCATACTAAAACATATTTTATACTAATATCCTTTGCCATAACAAGGTTTAAACCTCAGCTTATTTTATTTTTTTTTTTTTGAATTAAATTTTCTTTTGCAACCGCTTCAGTTGATCAAATTTCTATAAATATCTAGAACTAATTTCCTTAAGATACATTTTCATAAAAGTTTTAACCTTTCTACAGACCATCTAATAAAGGACCGAGAAACTACCGTCAAGTGAATTATAGAAACTGTTAAGAGAGAACACGGAACAAAATTATAAGTTTAATATGTTGTCTAGATAACAATGGAATAAATTTAAAATTTAAATATGAGATTATAATCTCATATTTAAATCATAAATTTTGAGAAATAAAGAAAACATTCTTAATAAAATTATAAACAATATTAGGTAAGTTTGCAATAATAAAAAAAATGATGTGGATACTAGATGACTTTCTTGTACGCCTACTAAATTATATATGCACATTTTTTTAAAATGAAAGTAAATAAAAATTTTTTTCATTAATACCAGCTGATATTTTTCCATATTTTTTTTTATTGTTGTTATTGAATTATTTATTGTACATTTTTTTTTTACAATCACAGGTGAATAATTAATAATAAATCAATATATTTAAATTAAAACAAAAGTTAAAAAAAGGAGATGAAGTCGGATTCTAAGCGATGTACTTTCCCCCTGTAAGATCCAAATATTTCATTAATTAAATTTTTATTTGGCTACAACTCTGGAACCAATGAAAATAAGTACCACTTATGATGATACATATCGCTGAGAAGATCTCAGTGAGGGCTTATTACTGCAGTTAAGACGAAATCCAAAATCAAATTTTTTTTGATTTTGGATATATATATATATTACATTCAAGAAAAATCTCAGACGAGACTCGGCTGACGAAAAAAGGAGTTGTCAATTTTTCGTTGAATGTTCACCTTCAGTTCATGAAATATTGTGGGGATTAGATGCATAAACTCCTCTTTAATTAACCCCAAAAGAAAAAATTGCAAGTAGACAACTCTGGGGAACGTGGTGGCTACCATCCTGTGGTGACAATTAGTTGTCTGTTTACTTCAGTTGTATTGCAGTATGGTTTCAATTTTAATTCGTGAAGAATTTTACGACAAGATGTGTATTTAACACCAGATTGTCGGGATAACTTGCGTAGTGATTTTTTTGGACCTGGAGTAATTCTCCTTTCAATACCGGCAATGGCCTATGCAGTCCTAACGGAAGGTTGCCTATATCGTTTTGAATTTGAAAACGAACCTGTTTTACGCCATTTTTTAACTAAATCGGGTATGCTACTCTTCGCTGGGATACAGACATTCGGAAATTTTTTTAGGAATACTTGACGTGGATCTTCAAACGATCCAGAACGAAAATAGGCCTCAACTATAGCTATCCTCTCCTGGATTGATTAAGGCACTTTACACAAACACAACTGCACTACAACAAAACGTATACTGCAGTGACACGTAACCAAATGACAAACGGCAGGAACAATCAGTTATAACATATACAAGTCTTCCATAAATAGTGTTGGGTAGCGGTTTCATTATGGGTTAGGTTTTATGTGCTCACTCTGTATAAGACAATTATATATATATATATATATATATATATATTAGATCATATTTTTACTTGTTTATTACTAGTTTTTGCTAATTCTACTACATTCCTGAAAATTACAAAACTTTTTTTATGTTCCTTGGATTCCTTGCTTTATATACTTTCGTACAATAGCTCTCCTTAATGCCGTTTATATTTTATAAGATTCATTACAGAACCGTACAACCGTCTTTCTTCATAAATAGGGGAGAACAAAGAATTAACATTCCTGGGAATAAATCTGACACAAACAGCTGGTTCTATAGTCAATGTGTCACGTGATTTAATACAATTCACGGCGTAGCGTGTAACTTAATCCTTGCATGACTATTTTATCATCAAATGAATGGTATCAAAATAATTACTACCTTCCTAAATTTCAATTGAATCTAAATTTACTACAAATAAAAATTTCTTTTTTTAAAGTTAAATAATAAAGAGATGAGATAAAATATATATTTATTACCGACTTCACACTCTTTTTTAGATAAAAATTTATTAAAAAATCTTATTAAAATTAATTAATTATTAAATAAATACGATGAATTAGTTTTTAATTAATTTATTTACAAAAACAATAACAGGGTGATATGCTATGACAATTACCTTTGAAGAATGGTAATGAATTTTGTAGAAAGAAAAAATCCCTTTCGGCATACCGGAAGGCGAAGGTAGATTTCACCGATGCTAAGGAGGGGATAAAAAGATTTCCACCTTAAGGTTAAGAAAAACTTCAAATTTACTCAATACAACAATGGTTGCACGTGAAAAAAGTTTCACATGTTTAGCATACAAGCCCCATCTTCTTACAATTCCAGCAATATTTTGACCATCCCTTGCCTAATGATTGGTCATATCAAAAATTGTTACAGACAAAAATTTTAGGTAATGTTTAAAGGACTGACGCCCATTTTAAACGGATTCGATACTGTGTCTATTATGGGAGGTATGATTTTTTTCTTTGAAACTCCCATTTTTTTCACCTCCTGGGCCAATGGTTGGTGATATCAAAAAATTTTTCTTAGATAAGTTTTATGCCCTTAGCCAAAGAATAGTAGGAACTTTAAACAAATTTGATATTTTACTTAATAGGAAAGTTATAGAGATATTATGTTTTTCAAAAAAGCACTCCCATTTCCACCGCCATGGTCCGATTTTGCAAATTAATGAACTCCACCGAGATTTTGGGTTGTTATATTTTATGTATCAATTTGAAAGCGATTGGCGCAAAATTACGGCAGTTATCGTGCCCACAAGCAAGTGATATATATATATATATATATATATATATATAGATAAAAGTATATAAAAACTTTTGAGCTGACGGGGTGTTTGGAGTCTGGGGGATATGAAACGCGAAGCTATGTAGAAATTTTCTGGTACACATGGTAATAAAATCATGGTACACATTACAATAGGTAGCTTTTTTATGAAATCTACCTAATATGCCACATCTGACCGAGACACGAATCCGAAAACTCCGGATGGAAGCTCTTGAGAAGTACCACTCTACCACGGAGAATAGCGGTTTAATAAAAATTAATTAAAATTTTCATAGAATTTTCGTCATTAAGATAGATGATACTGTTTACTTAAAAAAAAAAAAAAGACAGATACAATAAAATAATAAACTAAGGGAAATTATTTAACAGAGTTAAATAATTTCCCTTATTTAACAGAGGCAATCAAAATAAAGGTGAAGGTGTATAAATGTGCTCTGCTATAGCGCTATCTAGACGGAAAAGTAGAAATTATAATGCGTAAAATAATTAATGTGTGTTTTATAATAAAAGTAAATAAAAAATCTGATGTGGAGACCATTTATGACTTCCTTGTACGCCTGTTAAATTACATAAACACTTTTTTTTAAATGAAAAAAGTATATAAAATTCTATTTCATTAATAACCTGATATATTTTTATATATATTATTTTTATTGCTATTATTGAATTATTATTTATCGTAAAACTTTTTTTGTAATCAGAGATTAATAATTAAATATAGGTTAAAATTTATATTTAAATTAAAAAAAAAAAAATGAGATGAAGTCTGATTCGAATCGATGTGCCTTGTAAGATCCAAATATTTCATTAATTAAAATTTTATTTGGCTATAACTCTGGAACCAATGAAAATAAGTACCACTTATTATATATCGTTGAAAAGCTCTCAATGAGAGCTTATTACTGCCTTGCGACAACAGTTATCTGTTTCACCAGAAGAAGAGAAACGAACCGTCGTGTTCCTATTATGAGTATGAGAATACAGTAGGACACACCTTTGAGTTGGGAAGGTGGGCGAACGAGAGAGCCCGATGCTGTGCGGAAGTTGATCAACTGGATCTAGAGTTGATACTGGTTAACGAGACTTCATGGGGGGCGGTCGCCACCTTAGCAGAAAGCATCCTAAGGGTAAAGATGGCCGACGAACAGCAGTAAGGATAATCGTCAGCAGTGTGGATATCCTACAGTACAGTGTGCTGAAGTAGGGGGCCTCTCGGGGTCATCACTGCTGCTGACATGCCCAGGACTCCCCAACCCAACCGGAAAAGACCCGCAGGCGATGCAGCAGCCTGTAATTATACCGTAAGGCAGGTATTCGGCCTGCTGTACAAAAAGGGAAGATGTTTTTAGTGGATCCCCGTACTATGCGCGAAACGCCACATACCCAGCAGCGCGGGCTGCTGGGCGTCTGGTTGCAGATTTTTCCTCTTCCTACAGAAAAAATGAAAAACAAACCGTTGTGAACCGAGTATTATTTAATAGGCTGATTAAAATGTTACCAAAAAAAACTGTTCGAGATAAATATAATACATTTTCTTTTAACAATTACATCACTGCTAGTTTCAGCTTCGTGAATAATAGCATAAAATAAAAATGAATCAAAGAGTGAATTAATAAATATAATTTATACCCCAGAATATTACTAATAAAGCAACTACGTTCAAATTTAATTCGTTACGTAGTACGAAAACAAAAAGATGAGTTAGTTCTAAGGCACATAAACAGGGTCAAAGAAGGCTATATACAATACTTTTTATCAAATACAATGGCATCATCATCACGATCATTAGCAAATTTATTTATTCTAGAAATAGAAATGAGGTAAATAACACATTATTATTTCACCATACTTATTGCGCACTCTCGTTTAAGATTAACGCTTTTATTATTAATAGAGTCGCAAGAATATGTAATGTAATTAATAATAATTTCTAAAATAAAAAAAATATAAAAAATAGACCAACTGATTTTTTTCTAAACTAAAATATGTTTTAATTATATACATAAAATAAGCAAAATGATACAAGAGAAATTAAAAGATATAATTTTAGATTAGTGTTCATTTAACTCGCATAATAAAATAAAATAAATAAAAAATAACCGGGTTTTCAAATTATATAAGCCTAGAATTTTTTTTATTTTAGGTGACAGCATTAGGATCTTTGAAATTTAAGGAATACAAAAAATGTTAAATGGAGAACTTCAATCAAATTTTTTTTAAGCAACAAAACTACGACACTGGCTGGTATCTTTCAATTTACTTCCGTTTTTCTAACATAGCATCCTGTTTTTTGATAGAAAACATCATTTTATGACTTTTGTTATATATTTCAGTAAATATAGCCGTTCAGGAGATCGACACACTCAAAACCAACATGGAGGCCGACGTAAATTTTCCCACCGTAACTCAAAAATTATATATCCTTAAAGGTTATTTCTCAAGAATAAAAAAAAACATTTTTTAAGTTATATTTCTTGTGAGAAAATTAAATTAAAAAGATATGAAATAATCCTTTGAGAATTTTTCATAAATTAACAGATTATAAAAAATAACTTGTGAGGCAATTACACACAATATGTCGGTCCGATAAGTAATCACAAATGTTGTAATGGAACTGAAGCATAACTTTGCTAGAGTAATTAATATACAGTTTGTTTCAAAATAAATATCGGGGTTTAAAAGATGAATAATATTTCTCAAGTTTCACATACATTGATTAATTATACTTGAAATGAAAGAGCAACTAAAACAGTTTTAGCTACGCGCAAACTCATGAACTGTTTCCTGTACCTTGCGATTGAAAGGACTAGTAGCAAAGACGGCGAGCCCCGCAAAATAAAAAGTTTTCTGGGTTTGGCAGTTTGCAAAGTGTGAATCTGTAATTACAGTTCAACGTGCGTTCCGTTTGAAGTTCCTTTGTGATATTCCGAGTGACAATAACATTAACCCACCGGGTTGATCTAGTGGTTAAACTCATCATCGCAAATCAGCTGATTTCGAAGTCGAGAGTTCTATCTATCTATAATCCTAATAAAGGCAGCTACTTTTATACGGATTTGAACAATATATCGTGTATACCGGTGTTCTTTGGTGATTGGGTTTAGATTGACCACACATCTCAGGAAAGGTCGACCTGAGACTGTAGCCATACTACAGTCTCACATACTACACTTCATTTACATTCATACATATCATACTCTGAAGTAATACCTTACGGTGGTTCCGGAGGCTAAACAAAAAAAAAGATACACACATATATATATATATATATATATATATAGAGAGAGAGAGAGAGAGAGAGAGTGACAATATAGGATTTGTAGATTATCCGCAATAAAATATGCAATCAGATTTAAAAATTTGGTAAGGGGGGTTTATTCCCCATTTCATTACGCTCGATAAAGCTCACTTTCACCTCAGTGTTTTTGTAAATAGGCAGAACTATAGAATTTGGAGCATCGGAACTCCAAGAGTTACACAGAAGCATGAATTTCTTCCTCTCAAATGAATGGTTTGGTATGAATATATCCAGGGCATCATCGGACAGTATTTCTTCGAAAATAACAATGATGATACTGTGTCAATGAAAAATGATATCGAGAAATGCTTCAAAATTTCTTCGACCTGGATGTGGTTTCCCAGAAGATGGAGCTACTTGCCATATAGCTAGAGCTGATCGTTACAATGCAAATTTTACGGAAAATTTTTGGGGAACGAATACGAGAAGATTTGTAGTAGGCTGGCCGCGACGGTCTACACATCTGACAATCCCTGACTTCATTTTATGGGAACATCTCAACCCCGTACGGGAAGACAACCGTCTAGTGACGTTCCGGTCGCCCCCCCCCCCGGTCCTTTCCTTGCCCTGTTGGGCTTTAACGGGACATTTTATGGAAACACCTAAAAGAAAGGTTATTAGTGAACAAAACCCAGACGCTTCCATAATTACAGAAAAACATTCATGCAGAAATTAGTGTCTACAGCCGTAGACACTAACAGCTGTAGTAGAACATCGCGTAGAAAGAACGCATCTGTGCGAAGTCGAAAAATTTAAAAGTGTAATTTTCCGTTTATATTGTTAAGTAACTTCCATGATGTTTTTCTGTAATCATAAATAAATTAAAAAATATTAGCACACAAAAAAAAAATTTCAAATGTGTCGTGATTTATGGACTATCCAGCACTTTTAAAAAATAAACTCCACGACAATTATATTAAAAAAATTCAAAATCATGATGAAATTGTATCATAATTTTCAAAATTCTGTACAGAATCGAGATACCAACAAATAAAGACAGGCCTAGGGTTTTACCCTAGGCCAATTTTCTTATCACAATGAACATAATTTCTCCCAAAATTCGAAAAAATCCAGGAAATTTTCAACAAAAATAATTAATTCAGTCGTTTTACCTTTGATGATTCAACAGACGTATGAAATAACAACGAAATCATGGTTATTACGGCGACCTCCAAACGTCCGGAAATTGAAAAATAATGTACTCCGTGTATTTTTTACTACCGTATTTAAAACTATAAGATCGGTTAATTGTTCTTTTTATTTTACTTATAATTTAATAACTATGTTTATTCGAGGGAACTGAATTTAATTAGGCCGACACTGAATTATTTTATATTAACAAGTAAACATTCCATTTATAATTATTTTTGTATGTGTGAAGTCGAATGTAAAAAATAATAATAATTCACCAATACTACATCAATGTTCAAAGATAATATAATCGGAAGATGATAACAATGTTATATATATAAACTTCTAAATACAATATAATTTCTAAAATGATTTTTTTTTTTTTTTTTAAATTCTTTTAAGATTATACAGGTGAACCAAATAAAACTGGCCCCAGGAAATAAAATTTTAAAGCAAAAAAGTAATATTTAATTACTTCTATTTATTGATTCTCGATTACAGTGCTTTTGAGAAAAGAATTCTTTATAATGTTGCAATATAATTTTAATGTTTCTGTTCAAAATTCTCACAAACAGCCGTTATACAAAGTTCAGCGCTGCGAATCACATTCAGAAAAACTTTCTGCAATTCTCAAACTGGAGGAATACTGACAATCTTTTTTTTGGTTTGCTTGGCATTTCTTCCGCCAACATCCCATTCGGTCGCTCTAAAGCATAAGATCGAATGTCTGTGCCACAAACGGCAACTGAGTCTCCAACAGTTTAGCGACCATTATCCTAACATAACTTCTAGAGCTTACCTAACCGCGTGAGCGGACTAAGCGTGGTGCCATACACCACATACACCATTGGCTTACATGTCCCAACCGCTCACTCGTCATATATTTGCTAAAATGGGTAGGCGCATCCCGTCAACTACTAAAAATATATATGACATCCATAATAAAATTTATTTCGTTTAGGCAGTAATTCGCTGCTACGTCTAGGTCGCTGTCCAGCAACTACCTATCCACCATTTTATAGCGCTTGAAGCCATAATAATTGGCTGGTGGTCAGCCATACTCACGGTTAGCTTCCAACGGCAATGCGGTAAGAGTCTTTTCCTTAAGCAAACTACGGATGCCAAGTAACCGCATCTAGGAACTCCCAGATAGTCCGACAATGCGGCTCTCGCCACATTGACTCGCCGCTTGTAAGGGGCCAATCTTCCCCTTGACCTCTAATTTCCAGGGTGGCCTGGTCTCTGCCCCCCCCCCCCCAAGATCAGGGCAGTCAAACATCAGGTGTTCTTTTGAATGGTCCTCCCTTGACAATCTAGTCGTATGTTGTCATGTTTTTAACTCTTTTAATGTTCGTAGGTTGTTCTTGCAGATTATCCCTTTGAGATAGGCCCACATGTAAAAATCGCACGCCAATAAGTTTGGAGATCGGGGTGGCCACAAGTCCTTACTAATTGTTCTAACCTCCGTGAAATCTTGGTGGATTCGAGAGATACCGATTAGAAGTGTGACACGTCGCTTCGAGTTGTTGGAAATATCCATAAGAAATTTTGTTATGTGATGTGTCAATTCCTCATACAGTCGTAAATAGATGTCGGTATTAAGTCTCCTTAAAGAATATTGGTCCGATGACTGACCTTTTTTTTTCCCCCGTTTAGCCTCTGGTAACTACCGTTTAGATAATTCTTCAGAGGATGAATGAGGATGATATGTATGAGTGTAAATGAAGTGTAGTCTTGTACATTCTCAGTTCGACCATTCCTGAAATGTGTGGTTAATTGAAACCCAACCATCAAAGAACACCGGTATCCTCGATCTAGTATTCGTCCGTGTAAAAATAACTGGTTTTACTAGGACTTGAACGCTGGGACTCTCGGCTTCCAAATCAGCTGATTTGGGAAGACGCGTTCACCACTAGACCAACCCGGTGGGTTCCGATGACTGACCTGGCTTCCATAAACTGCACAACAAACACCAATTTTTAAATCATGGAATGGTTTCCAACTGGTCCCAATGCCGCGTATTATGGAAATTTTCGTAGCCTGGAAAATGGAACCGCGCTTCATATGTTGAAATGAAGAGAAAAAGACAAGGAATCCTTCGCTAATATTTTATAAAAGCCACTGGCAGTAATTTACTCGTCTACCCTTATCATGTTACTTTAATTAATGTACAATACTCACACGATAGGCTTTCATTTGTAAGTACACGCCTAATGATGTTCAACAAGCTCCTGTTTGTTGTTCTAATCGTCGTATTGACTTGTGACGACTCCTTCCAATACGATTCACTTGTTCACTAAATCTTGAATTGTTGATTTTGCAGGATCATTATTTCTAGGATACGTCCCTTGAAACCTTTCACGAACCAAATTTATTAAAGTCGTGCGAACATATTCCTACAAAATGAAAACACGCCGGTTAATTGAATACACCGTGACGCACAAACACTACGGCTCACGGAGGGGAAGGATGAAGATTTATGAGTGAGTCAATGACCTTCAACTAATACGCATACGCGACAAACATACCGTCTTCTGACACATTCTGTCAGAGACTGAGACCGGTTTTATATGGTCCACCCGGCACATAAATGATTAAAAAATAGTTAAGATATAAAAATATAAATCTATAATTTAAGATTTAAACAAGAAGTTGATGGTTTTTAAATATTTTTGTAAACATTAATCTAAATTATATTTTATATAAGTAATAATATCAAGAATAAAGTTTAGAAATGTAATATATATTATTTAAATTAACAGGATTATGAAGTAAAAACATAATAAAATACCCTTTAAAAAATGAACGTAAATTTAATGCTATAAATTTTATGAAGTAACTTTAAATAAATAATAAGAAATATCATCTTGTATAAAGAATTCATTGAATTTAGCGATAGATAATAACTGTTTACAATAGAAATTGAATAACATCATTAAATATGATTAAGCAATATTATCTTAAAATAATGTTTTCTAACGTAATATCTTAAAGAAAAAATAATACGTTTCCTATATTATTATTTAATAAATTATTTTGGAAAACATATTACTTTCGATTATCTTTTATATAAAATAACAAGAAAATATTTTTACTTAGGTTTACATAAATTATTATCATTATCCATAAATAAATTAGTACGTGTTTTATTTCTCAAAATTTCAGTTTAAAACTCAAAAATCAATGGGAAAACTCTTTTACCGTTATACTTTTAAAAAATGTTCAGCAAGTTTTTAAAGATAAATTTATTCAGACCGTTATTACTGAACAATGAGATTTAAATCAAAAAGATATCGTAATATTTTTCGTATTTTTGAATTGAGATTAAATCACGTTTCCAAACTGTATAGGTATATAATTAAAAAAAATTCTGGCAATGAATTACAAAATAAGATTTAAACATAAAAATTTCCAAATTTTGAATAAAAAATTACTTTGTGGGAGAAATCCATTTATAAACAAGTGATCCCTAACAAAATAAAAATTAATTTAAAAGAGAATTGTTTAAAAATATTGATAAATAAAGTATAACTTTTATGAAGGTAATAAAAAATAAATTGCTTCTCATTATGGTTCTGGAATATAATATAGGTGTCAAAGCTATTTTGATTTTAATAGCCGTTTAAGTAAAGAAAGAAAATACAAAAAAAAACTTTTAATAGAGCAAAAAAATCTAATGTAGACATCACATGAGTTCCTTGTATTAAATTACATATATACATTTTTTTTTTTTTTAATGAAAAGTAAATAAAATATTATTTCATTAATAATTTCTGGTAATTTTCCATATTTTTTTTTTTTATTAAGTCTGATTCGAACCGATGTGCCGCCTTCCCCTAAGATCCAAATATTTCATTATTCAAAATTTTATTTGGCTATAACTCTGGAAGCAATAAGTACCACTTATGTATGATATATTGTTGAAAAGTTCTCAATGAGGATTAATTACTACAGTTAAGAAAAAGTCCAAAATCCAAATTTCTTTGGATTTTGGGTTTTTTGGACACTTTTGGTTCAGTCGATTGCAATAAAAAGAGCAGGTGCAGAACTAGATGTTACAACAGTCCTAAATCCAAAACTTCAACATTCTACAGCTAATCATTTTTGAGTTATGCGAGATACATACGTATAGACGTGACGCCGAAACTAATCAAAATGGATTCAGGGAGCATAAAAATGGATATTTCCGTTAAAATCTGGAAACCAACATTTTTTGCGATCACAATACTTCCTTTACTTCGTACAAGGAGGAAAAAACCCGATAAACCATCTTTGACATGATCTTTCCCCTTTAATGTAGTTATTTTTTAGTTATATTCGCCAGGAGAGTAAAAAATGAACCCATATTTAGAGTTAATGTCAGTATTAAAAAAAAAAAAATTATTAATTACTTTTTTCCAATTAACACATGGAAGGAAAGATATAATGTGTTTAAAAAAAAGATCAATATTCATTTTAATATAAAATTGTTCCACAAGATGTGTTTTTGAATGAAAAACTGTTTTTGATCTTTTTGTTAATGAGAATTGTTTTTTTTTTTTTTTTTAGAAAAAATTTTAACGAAAATATTTAAAGAAAATTCTATAATTGGTTAAGCAGTGTGTTTAACCATTTCAATAGTTAATTAAATTTTACAGAGATCTTTTTTAAAAATCTTGAATTGTTATTTAGAATGTCATTTTAGTATATGTCACACATCAGAATTCAATATTTTTTAAAATTTTTATTCATGAAAATCTTATTTATTAAACTGTCCAAAATTTAAACTACCTAGCCACTTTGTAGGTATTGTATATGCATATAACGTTTCATTCACCTGTAGTTCACTATTTCTATCTCTCGCTCATTCTATTATTATTATTTTATTAAAAAAAATTGTTCTACGTCACTTAAAAACATTGAAATCAAGGTTTGTTGACAATACAAATAACAATAATTGCAAGAGGGTCTTTTAATAAAAATAAATAAATAACGCAATTCTTATACAAATATATATTTTACTAAATATCGTACGAGTAGGTAAATTTAAATACAAATACTATTCGAAACCTATATTTAAACCTAGGCTTACTTCCTAACACTAGAGGGAAAAAAAATATGTATATACATTGGATAATAACCTTAAATACAAATAAATAAACACAATTAATAGAAAGGTAAGCTTGTAAGTAGATTATAAATAACCGTATTTATTTAAAAGTCCACCACAAACACGCGCGCGCGCGCTCACCCACACAATGAATTATGTTAAAGCTAAGACAATATAAAGAATCATTAACGTGGTAAGCAATGATAAAATACACGTTTAAACTTTAATAAGAACCAAGGCATCACGACATATAAAAAAGGAAACGTAATTTAATTTTTAAAAAACTGTTAACCGTAATCTTTATAATTAAATGTAGTGTGCTGTTTTTATCAATTTATTATATATAAATCTAATTGAAAACATAATTTTAATATGAGTATTTTTATATCATGATAAATAAAAGTGACAGACATGGTATTATACAACAGAGAATGAAGGGCACAAGTTATTATAAATAACACACTTATTCAATACTATTATTATAATAGAATCGTGTTAATAATAATTATTGTTATTACTAACAACTCAATAACACATAAAAATAATTTATTTTGTATTTCAGAAAAGTCCAGTTATGTTTAATTGTGTCTTCATGTAACAGATTTTATAATCAGCTTATTATATATATATATATATATATATATATATATATAAAATGAAGTAAAAACACAATAAAATACCCTTTAAAAAAAGAACTTAAATTTTATGCTAAAAATTTCATGAATTAACTTTAAATAAATAAGGGGTAAAACAGAGAACAGAGAAGGAAAAAACAAAAATATAAACAATTTCCAAGCAGTTACTTTGAGAGTATATATATATATATATATATATATATATATATATATATACCGTCCCGTACATTGAGACCAGCACACCATGTGGGTAAAGTATTAAAAAAATGTGATCTGGACACCACATGACTTCCTTGTAAGCTTATTAAATTACATACACACTTTTGTTAAAATGAAAAGTACGTTAAATTTTATTTTATTAATAACGTCTGATATTTTTTCATACTTTTTTTTAATTTTTATTATTGAATAATTATTCATCGTAAATTTATTTTTACAATCGGAGGTTAATTAGCATACTGTAAGATCCAAATATTTCATTAATTAAAACTTTATCTGGCTATAACTCTGAAACGAATGAAAATCAGAACCACCTATCTTTGAAAAATTCTCAATGAGGGCTTATTACTGTTAAGAAAAAGTCTAAAACCTAACTTTTTTTTTTATTTTGGCCTTCTTTGAACACTTTTGGTTCAGTTGATTGTAATCGAAAGGGGAACTGCAGAACTAGATGTTACAACAATCCTAAATCCAAAATTTCTACATCCTACGGCTAATATTTTTGAATTACACGATATATATATATATAGGTACAGACGTCACGCCGATAATTCACCAGGTTAGCCTAGTGCTGAACGCGTCTTCCCAAATCAGCTGATTTCAAAGTCGAGATTTCCAACGTTCAAATCCTAGTAAAGGCAGTTACTTTTATACGGATTTGAATACTAGATCGTGGATACTGGTGTTCTTTGTAGTTGGGTTTCACTTAACCACACATCTCAGAATAGTCGACCTGACATTGCACAAGACTACATTTCATTTACACTCATACATATCATCCTCTGAAGTAATACCTGACGGTGATTCCCGGAGGCTAACCAGAAAAAAAGACGTCACGCCGAAAATAGTCAAAATGGATATTTCTACTGAAATCTGAAATTTTTAGCGATCATAATACCTCGTACAAGGAACTAAAATCAAAAAAATATATAGGAATAATACACAGATTCCTAAATAAAATAACTTTTTAGAAATTTAGTGGAAAGCAGTTGAAAGTTTAATTTATTTACAATTACGTTCAATGATAAAACAAATAAATAATTATATAAACACTACTGCGTTATTTATTTAAAAGTAGCTACTAGGCGAATCGAGAAAGACCAGTTTGGAGTAGGGAGTTCATTATTATTATTGCTATTATTTTCTTTTTTTTATATAAACTAGTTCACCACTAAAGGAACTCAATAATTTATTTTACACTAGAAATTTTATCTAATATAACCACAAATTATTCACTGTTTTAGCATAAAGGCATAATGTCCTCGTTCAAACAAGCTTCATCTATCCTTAAGTAGCTTTGATAAAAAATATTTAATGATTTAATTACGCAAATTTATTGTTTAATAAAAGTTAAATTAAAAAAAATTGGCCGTTTCATAAAAAACCCATCAACGCTACTCCGTAATTTAGATCCCTAAAATTACAATAGGGCTTCTTTTTATTAGAAGAGCTGAAATCCGGGCGAAATCGTTCGCTAGCCGTAACTTGAAAACCAAGCATTTCCTGATCTATGTTTATATGACGTTTTTTCATTATTTTTACCCGTAGAACTAGTCTTGAGGGTTTCTTCATTTCTTAGAGTGACATTCTGTATAAACTAATCAAAACAGATTACCAAACAAACATTTTTAATTTATTAATAAATTTCAATCTTAAGAGGTAGAAAACTTTAAATACATCAACTGAAATTTCAAAACGAATATGTCATGAGTTTTATAATATTATAAATAATTAATTAATTATTATACAGAGTGTTCCATGGAGAAACTTATATGACATGTTCTACTAGCAAAAATAATGAAAAAAGTTCATATAAATATAGGTCCGGCAAATGCTTTGTTTTACAGTTACAGCTAGCAAAAGATTTCGTCTGAATTTCAGTTCTTCTAATAAAAAGAAGCCCTATTGTAATTTTTAGGACCCAATTTACTCCTTAAATTGGGTGCTTTCTTATGTAATTTGAGCTGGTTAAACGGATAAAACAGGTCCCAGAAATGTAAATCAACTAGGTTTTAAGATATACGACGTAATATCGAAAAACAAATTTTTTTTTAAATTTGTAATACAATAGCTTTGTTAAGTGAAATAAATGCTGAATATTTAGTAATGTCACTTTTAGAAAATACAATTCTGAGAAAATTAATGTGTAAATACAGCCAAAAAAATTAAACAAAAACTTTTCAAAATAGGTTTTTTGCTGAAGAAAAACAAACGAAAAATAGACAGAAAATCGTATTATTCTTTCTGTACCTAATAACCATTCTTTTTAAAGATTTTTCTTTTTAAATCTTCCGCATGTATTAGTCATACAACAAAGCTATTGTACTTTCTTTTTCTTCTGTCTTCAGTCATTTGACTGGTTTGATGCAGCTCTCCAAAATTCCCTATATAGTGCCAGTCATTTCATTTCGGTATATCCCCTACATCCTACAATTTGTTTTACATATTCCAAACGTTGCCTGCCTGCAGAATCTTTTCTTCAACCAGTCCCTCCGATATTAAAGCGATTATTCTGGGATGCCTTAATATGTGGCCTATAAGTCTGTCTCTTCCTTTAACTATATTCTTCTAAATGTTTCTTTCTTCATCAATTAATCGCAACACCTCTTCATTTGTCACTTAATCCAACCATCTGATTTTTAACATTCTCCTATAGCATCGCATTTCAAAAATTTATAATCTTTTCTTCTCAGGTACTCCCCGATCGCCCAAGTACTTTTTTCTTTCTTTTTCCTGTTTAGCCTCCGGTAACTACCATTTAGATAATTCTTAGAGGATGAATGAGGATGATATGTATGAGTGTAAATGAAGTGTAGTCTTATACATTCTCAGTTCGACCATTCCTGAGATGTGTGTTTAATTGAAACCCAACCACCAAAGAACACCGGTATCCACGATCTAGTATTCAAATCCGTGTAAAAATAACTGGCTTTACTAGGACTTGAACGCTGGAACTCTCGACTTCCAAATCAGCTGATTTGGGAAGACGCATTCACCACTAGACCAACCCTGTGGGCTGATCGCCCAAGTACTACTTCCATATAAAGCTACGATCCAAACATACACTTTCAAAAATCTTTTCCTGACGTGTAAACGAATTTTTGACGTAAACAAATTATATTTGTGACTGAAGACTCGTTTCGCCTGTGCTATTCGGCATTTTATATTGCTCCTGCTTCGTCCATCTTTAGTAATTCTACTTCCCAATTAACAAAATTCATCTACCTCCATAATCTTTTCTCTTTCTATTTTTACATTCAGTGGTTATACATTATATTGGTTATTTCTACCACATTTCATTACTTTCGTTTTTATTTTCATGCTGTAGTTCTTGCGTATGACTTCATCCATGTCGTTCATTGTTCCTTCTAAATCCTTTTTACTGTCAGCTAGAATTACTACATCATCAGCAAATCGTAGCATCTTTATCTTTTCACCTATTACTGTTACTCCGGATCTATATTGATCTTTAACATCATTATCTGCTAGTTCTATGTAAAGATTAAAAATTAACAGGGATAGGGAACATCCTTTCTATCCATCCAGAGATAGGGATAGAAAGGGGGACTCCCTTTCTTATGTTCTTCAATTATTACTGTTGCTGTTTATTTCCTGTATATGTTAAAAATCGTTCTTCTAGCTCTGTATTTGAACCCTAATTTTTTTTAAATGCTGAACATTTTATTCCAGTCTACGTTATTGTACTACAAAACTACAAAAAAAACTTGTTTTTCGACACCAAATTTTCTGTTTTACGTCAGATATCTTCAAGTTAACTGGAGTTACGTTTTGGGACTCGTTTTATCTTTATTCCCAGTTCAAATTACATTAGAAACCACCAACTTTATTCCTTAATTAGGGTCCTAAAGATTCCAGTGGGGCTTCTTTTTATTAGAAGAACTGAAATCTGAACGAAATCTTTCGCTAGCCGTAGCATGAAAACAAATCATTTCCAGACCTATATTTATATGTACTTTTTTACCACTAGAACATATCCTGAAATTTTCTCTGTTTTTTCGTGGGACACCCTTTCCTTTTTCCTGTTTAGCCTCCGGGAATTACCGTACAGGTATTACTTCAGAGGATGATATGTATGAATGTAGATGAAGTGTGATCTTGTACAGTGTCAGTTCGACCATTCCTGAAATGTGTGGTTAATTGAAACCCAACCACCAAAAAACACCGGTATCTACGATCTAGTATTCAAATCCGTATAAAAGTAACTGCCTTTACTAGGACTTGAACGCTGGAACTCTTGATTTCCAAATCAGCTGATTTGGGAAGGCGCGTTCACCATTAGACCAACCGGTAGGTTCATTGGACATTCTGTATAAAGGTAATAAAATAAAACAATAAAATCGATTAAGTTGTAAAATGCAAAAAATTAATATAAAGTATATTAAATTAACACCACTAAATATAACTTGATATTTAAAAAAAATATATATTTAAATTTCTTTATATCTTAAAGAATTTTTTTTTAAAAATCATTAATCATTAATTAACCGGAACATTTCAGCATTCTTCAATAACTAACCATTAACTTATAAAGAATGCATAATAATAATAGATGGTACTGCAACTATAAAACGATTAGCTACTGTGAGAAGAGAATCTTCAACATGCCAAGATATTTGTTTCGATCACGTAAACTCATATAATGAGTGTGACAATATAACAATACAATCTCTGTTATACTGGTGACCTGATTGTAGTTCAAGGAATGCATCGTTCATGGATGCAGTTTATCTTTTGTCCAAGTTACAAGCAATTTCTTTCTGGACAATGCAACAAACATTCTATTAAAAAGAAATAATAACAATAAACAAATAAATGTTATAAATATAATGAAGAAACTGGAACAATAAAAAAAGGGAAGCCTAATAGAGAAGAGGAAGAAATAAAATATAAAAGAGAAAAATCTTAAAAGAAAAATTATAAAATGAAAATCCTCTTTTTTAAAATAACTTAAAACAACTCTATTAAAAATTTCGTATTACCTAATAATATAGTAAAAAAATGTATTCCCTTTTTTGCACATAAAATACAATATTATATTATTATTAAGTTTAAAAGAACAATTACAAAAAAAAACTTAAGAAATACTTCATAGGAATACCAACCGGATACGTGTAGAAAATCAGTTTATTTGTAAATCCTGTGACGTGTCACATTCAATGACGACGAAAAGAAAGTTATTAAATACCATTCCTAGAATATTAGTATGCTTGTTCATGACGAGCAATTCATATAAATTTGACTTTTCTTAAATAAATTTCTTATCATTTATAAACAATAAATATTTGAAGTAAATTTTTTTTTACAAGTATTATAATCTCAAAAAATTTCGGTATTCAGATTTCAACAGAACTATTCATTTTGACCATCCCGGACTTCATTTTGAATAGTTTGGACGTGACGTCTGTATGTGCGTGCATAAATGCGAAGATATACGCATAAGATACTCATATCTTATATGAGTACGCATATTTTCACATACACAAATTTTTTCAGTCAAAAAAGTTAAAAATCCAAAAAATTTGGATTTTTGACTTTTTCTTAACTGCATAGGCCTTCATTGAGGGTTTTTCAACGTATATCATAGGCGGTACTTATTTTCATTGGTTCCAGAGTTATAGCCAAATAAAATTATAATTAATGAAATATTTTGATCTTATAAGGGGAGGGCACATCGGTTCAAATCCGACTTCTTCTTTTTTTTAACTTTTTTTTTAAATTTAAATATATTGATTTATTAATAATCATTAACCTCTGATTTGAAAAAAAAATTACAATAAATAATAATTCAATAACATTAAAAAAATATATACATATGAAAAAATATCAGAAGTTATTAGTAAAATAAAATTGTACGTACTTTCCATTTAAATTAAAAAATTTTTCAAGAGATTAATAAATAAATATGTGAAATAAGTAGAAATAATGAAGATGGACCGCTGAATGTAAAAATAGGTAGAGAAGATTATGGAGGTAGAAGAATTTTATTATTTGGGAAGCAGAATTACTAAAGATGGACGAAGCAGGAGCTATATAAAATGCCGAATAGCATAGGCGAAACATGCCTTCAGTCAGAAATATAATTTGTTTACAACAAAAATTAATTTAAACGTCAGGAAAAGATTTTTGAAAGAATATGTTTGGAGCGTAGCTATATATGGAAATGAAACTTGGACGATCGGAGTACCTGAGAAGAAAAGATTAGAAGCTTTTGAAATGTGATGCTATAGTGCTATAGGAAAATGTTAATAAATCAGATGAGTGGATAAAGTGACAAATGAAGACGTGTTGCGGCAAATCGATGAAGAAAGAAGCATTTGGAAAAATATAGTTAAAAGAAGAGACAGACTTATAGGCCACGTATTAAGGCATCCCGGAATAATCGCTTTAATATCGAGGGACAAGTAGAAGGGAAAAATTGTGCAAGCAGGCTACGTTTGGAATATGTAAAACAAATTGTTAGGGTTGTAGGATGTAGGGGATATACCGAAATGAAACGACTGACACTAGATAGGGAATTTTGGAGAGCTGCATCAAACCAGTCAAATGACTGAAGACAAAAAAAATAAAATTAAAATAAATATATTTCAATTTAAAAAAAAAAATATATATATATACCGATGTGAGCAGGGTTACGGACCCAACACGTTCTGAGTTACACCATGTAACTACTTGAGCGACGTGAAAAAAAATTAATATATTAAACTAACATAAAATGGTGATACAGACATCACAAAAAAAATGTACATTTTTTTGTGATGTCCGTATCACAAGTTCCAGAAATGTCCAGAAACATTTTTGGAACTTTTAGGAATATTTCAAACATATTTCACAGAGCTCATCCTCTTAAATATCAAAATGAACTGCTTTAAATTATTTTAAAATTGTATTTCATATCAAACAATTTTGAGTAGTAAATGAATCACCAGTGCGCCATTTTGATTACATTAGCTTTCTTTACAGTGAATAAGTTTGAATATTTTATTGTTATTGTTGACATACCCGTTTATTTATTACTGACATAATTAAACATTTGACATGTAACTTGTATGTTCAAACGAAAAATGTCATTCATCTTTATATATATTTAAATAACATTATAGATAATGTTTATAAATCATTTAATCATAGATAAATACTACATATATATATAGTTCAATTCTAAACTGTTTAAATAACTGCTAATAAAAATTAACGAATTGATATGAAAATTAAGAAGAAACCTTTTACTTTTCCTTGCGTTCATCGTAAACTCAATTTTTTTTTTAAATTATTTTTTTAAATAAAAAAAATATCAATGTAAAGCATACGAAAAAAAAATTCAAATTTAGCCCAATATGACTAAACAATTAAAAACATAAGAAAATTAAAAATTGATAATTCCATTATGAAAATATTTATACAGATAATTTGTAAAATTTTAAACAATTGAGCGTAACTCAAGAAAGACTCAAGTAATCTTCATAAAATTCTCACATGCACAATTCCAAATATACTATTACAGTATGTCTAAATTTCAAGGAAATACATCGCGTACTTTTGGAGATTTTCGAGCCACAAATTTTATACATAGGCCTATATGTAAGTAAATTATATTTTAATAAGAAAGGAAGAGGAGAAAAGATTGGAGGCCTTTGAAATGTGGGTTTGGAGGAGGATGAAAAAGATCAGCTGGACGGAAAGAGTTCGAAATGAGGAGGTGCTTCGTAGAGTGGGAGAAGAGAAGGCGATTATTGAAATAATAAAAAGAATAAAATGCAGTTGTTTGGGACATTGGCTGAGACGTGACTACCTGTTGGTGACCACATTGGAGGGATTTGTAACGGGGAGGAAAGCAAGAGGTCGGAGACGAATGAAAATGGTAGACAATATAAAAAGGAAAGGAAGCTAATATAAAATGAAAACGATGGCACAGAATCGAGGGCGGCCATGTGAAAACCTGCCTTTGGGCAGAACACTTAATATTATTGGTGATTTTCGAGCTACAAATTTTATACATAGGCTTATATATATATATATAAGTAAATTGTATTTTAATGATAGGTATTTTCGTACTCCTCGTATCTGAAAACGCAAAGAAAATTCATTTTTTTCACCCCCACCAATTCCACCATACAACCGAAAGTAATACCGTACTTTTCCTCCAAAAATCAGGAAAAAGAACTATCAATATCGGAAAATTTTGAAGAAGAATAAGAGGCTTGAATGAATTAGAAAGCTATATATAATAAATAATATATTTATTTTTATTTTTTCGTTAGTAACTCTAAACAATGTCGAAACTTATTTATTTTTTTTTAACAATATAGGCAAATAAGAAAAGTTGACGAACACTTCTTTCTGATACGAGCATACACACATATACACGCACAACTTATTTAAAATATTTATCATTCTGTTTCAATAAAATGTTTTTCATTTATTGAATTCAATGATTCTAATTAAAACGCGCGCGCATACCGTATTTAATTCGCGCGGGTGTGACGGTACTAGCGGCAGCGGTCGGCACTAATTAAAGTAATTCACATTTTATATTGAACAAATATCGCTTATACGGTCGGTAGACTGATGTAGCCGCAAGGCTTAACTCACTAGGTACCAAGTCAATCGGGCGATCGAGTTCGAGACCCAACCAGACCGAGTTGCTTTTTTACACTTTAAATATTTCTCATTTATTTCCTTCTAACCTCACCTGTGACGTCACAACATAGCAGACGACTCAACAGAATTTTCTGGGGTGAGGGTACGATGTTTTTTTGGCAAATATTATTATTTTTTAATGGTTAACAAATATGGCTTAATTAGACGAAATCTGAAGATACTGATGGTTGACCTTGCTCAATAACCTCACGCTCTTGACCATTTAAGTTAAAACATTTAACGGAATCAATGCCCCATACATAGAACTAAACTGAACAAGTTTGGTCAAAATCGGTAAATAGTTCTGGAGATATATGGTGATTTAGAGACCTACATCGAACACACGTATATGTGAACACAAACCTACGGAAAATTTCCATCCAGTTTTTTGGGTTCTTTAGGAGTCCAAATGTCATGATCCAGTGAAAACCGCATATGCCTAAACTAGACCGACTCCCGCGTCCGATGGTGACCCGTGAGATTAGTATGCTGTAATCTCCAGCTGCCTTAACCCACCGGGTTGTGAACGCGTATTCACAAATCAGCTGATTTGGAAGTCGAGAGTTCCAGCGTTGAAGTCCTAGTAAAGACAGTTACTTTTATACGGATTTGAATACTAGATCGTGGATACCGATGTTCTTTGGTGGTTGGGTTTCAATTAACCACACATCCCAGAAATGGTTGAACTGAGACTGCATAAGACTAGACTTCATTTACACTCATGCATATCATCCTCTGAAAGTTAATTACTGGGAGTTAAAAAAGAAAGTCTTCAGCTGCCTGTGAGGTGTTTGTTTATGTGACTGGATGTGAATAATTGATGTGTGAATGTGCGGCATGAAATATGTATTCTGGAGTGATGATTGGATGTAATGCAGTATGTGGTGTGATTTTAGTCTGATGTGAGGTACCATGTGGGTGTGTGAGGTCGGTGTCTGAATGTGTGTGTGAGGTCGGTGTCTGAATGTGTGTGAGAGCGTAATTCCCCTTCTTGAAGTAATGCATATCAGCTGTACCAGGAAGGATGGGTAGCCAGGGTTGGAAGTTTAGTCGGTAATGCGCGGGAACATATACGCATTTAATAACATCTTGCGGAACCTGTTAGCGAGCCAGACACTGCCTAGGCGCTCGTAAATGAGGTTCCTCCACCTCTTTAAAAAAAAATAAAAAGCTATAGTGCTAGACGGGAAAGTAAAATTAATCAGCAAATATTTTATTTATTTTACATATTATTTTTTATATTTTATTATTTAAGTCTCTGCCTTTAAGCAAATAAAGATGATTCTAGATAAAATTTTAAATTTATAAAAATTCAACAAAACTGAAAAAAAAAACAAATTAATTTATTTTAATAGATAATTTAGATTATTCTAATGATTAACTTCATTAATAGCTCTTAAAATAGCTCGTCTTGAATACCAGACCGTATTCACATTACATAAGAAACCACAACTAGGATTAAATATTAACAAGTCATAAATTACAGCAATAAAATAATTTTTTTCGCAAATTTTAAAATTCTTTCACTTTATTAAAGTTAAATTTATATTAAAATGAACGGGAAAATAGATAATAGTAAAAATACAAAGTGTTTGTTTTTAAAGACAACCCATTCTTTTTACTGTTTAGCCTCCGGGAAGTATTACCGTTCAGGTATTACTTCAGAGGATGAATGAGGATGATATGTATGAATATAAATGAAGTGTAGTCTTGTGCAATCTCAGTTCGACCATTCCTGAGATGTGTGGTTAATTGAAACCGCACCATCAAAGAACACCGGTATTCAAGATCTAGTATTCTAATCCGCGTAAAATATCCGCCTTTACTAGGTGATTGAACGCTGGAACTCATGACTTCCAAATCAGCTGACTTGGGAAGACGCGTTTACTACTACACCAACCCGGTGGGTTTTTAAACGCAACCCAATAAAAACAACCTGCTATATTTAATGGGATTAGTATAAATATTAGAACTATTTGTGCAAAATAACACTGAAATCAAATTTTTTTATAAGAAATGTTGAAAGTATCCTCCATTTTCATCAATGCAAGCGTTTACCCTTTCATCATATTCCGTGCATCCTTTTAAAGTGTATCTCTTCCAATTTCTTGTAATTCTTGAGTTATGTTGGCTTCAGATCTTCAATAGTGTGTGGATCTGAACCGATGGCCTTCCCCTTGTAAGATCCATATATTTTATTAATTAAAATTTCATTTGGATATAACTTTGGATCCAATGAAAATAAGTATCATTTACGATATGTTGTTGAAAAGCCCTCAATCAGGGTTTATTACTTCAGTTAAGAAAAAGTCTAAAATAAATTTTTTTTTGTATTTGGGCTGTTTTTTTGGCAATTTTAGTCCAGTCGATTGTAAATCAAAAGGCGAGGCACACAACTATATGTTACAACAGTTCTACGACTAAAAAAATTTCAACATCCTACGACTAACTGTTTTTGAGTTGTGCGAGATACATACGTATATATATGTAAGTACTGACGTCACGCCGAAACTAGTCAAAATGGATATTTCCGTTGAAATCAGAAAACCGAAATTTTGCGATCACAATACTTCCTTTACTTCGTACAAGGAAGTAAAAATGTGCAGTAAAATAAATGTGATGTTTTACAAGTAATTATAATTTGTTTTAAAAACCTTAACATTCTACAAGTATTTTAGTGTAATTAAGATAAATATTTAAAACTATGATTTAATTTACTTTCTGTAAAAAGATACAAGTTATTTAAATTCAAATATTTCATAACAAGTTATATAGGTTTTACATAACAAAAATACTGGAAGAAAATTGAATAAAAAACATGATTTTTTTTTGTTAGTCCTTTATATTTAATAATCTATTTTTTGTTTAACATAATACGGAAGTTAATATAGTTTACTTATTTGTTTACAAGTTATTTAACAAATATTTTTTTCTCCACACAAAATGACAGAATCAGCAAATTTATATTGACAAACCGATTCCAGTTTAAAATTGTTATGTTTTCTAACAGTAATAAAACAGGATGTGTAAGCTGGAAAAAAATTATAATAGTAATTTATAATCGACTGTAAAAGGTTTCTTTCATAGATGGAAACGTAATTCTAAACAAATAAACAAATGTTTGTTCAATCATTGAATTTTTTATTGTATCAAATATTTTTCTTGACAATTTCGTATAAAAGTTTTTTTTAAAAGCATTTTTTTTCTCTGAATTGTTAGTAATACAAAAAATTCGGTAAAAATAATGTTTTTTTATAGTTATCGATAAATAATGGAAGTCTTCATAAATTCCACAATTTTTCATTAATTATTAATTCACTTCATAAACTCGAAGTTTATACCAAAGAAATATGTAACAAAAATTTTGTACAGAATGAAGATTGATCCAGATCCGAAACTAGAACATGTCGGATGAAAGACGCTACCACGGAAGTTAGTGCCAAGGTGTATACTGTAAAGGTTATACTTTTTGTAGAAGATCACAAAAAGCCCGGGTTCTGCCCCCCCCCCCCCAAAGAGCAAGGCAGTCAAACATCAGGTGTTCATTTGACTGGACCTCCCCGCAGACGTACAGCTCATCAGCTGCCAGATGGAACCGAAACAGATATTAGTTCAAATTAACAAGGTACCAACCTTGTTAATTTGAACTTGAGCACCTAGACACCTGTTGCTCTCAAAAACGAACTCGAAGTGTGGTATCCCCCCAGATACCGTATAAACTTATACAGGAATCTTCCCTTAATCGTAGTTTCCCATTCACACTGCCATGCTACCATCGCGAGGCTCTGCAGCCTCTTCCGCAGAGGCGAGAGATGGGCTACTGAACGAAATTTAGTTCCGGTACATTGTGATCACCGTTCCGTTCCGGTACTGGCCGGACCCGAAACCGCATCCGAAATACCTCGGCCTCCCGACCTCTTTGCAATCTCCCATGGCTGCCTAATCCTTTACCACTAAATCGATTGGGAGAGCCTTTCCCAATAAAGGAGTACCCTCGTAGGAGGCTACTACCGTAAAGTACCACCGGGTTTTTCCACTTAAAGTATATGTTCTCTAAATAAAATAAGAAAACATAATTTTAGATCATACACAAGTTGAAGATTTTTTTTTCATTTCTAGCTGTTATCTTTGCATCACGATATATATGTTACTGGGAATGACCGAAATTAGATAAAGTTGACACATACCAAATACGTCGGTAAAAGACCAAAATACTTGCTTATATTATTATACATTCGGACCTTCGCTGATATATGTCGACAAACACAGATAAACTCTGGTGGAGGTCAAAACGATAACCAGAAATTAAAAAAAAAAATCCTTTTCGGCACGCCGGAAGGCAGAGATAGATTTCACCGGTGCTAATTAAGAGATAAAATATATTTCCTCCTTAAAGTTAAGAAAAACTTCAATTTTACTCAATACAACAATGGTTGTATGTGAAAAAACTTTTCACATGTTTAGCATACGACAAGCCCCCTTCTTACAATTCCAGTAATATTTTGATCACCCCTTGCCCTAAGGGTTGGTCATATCAAACATTTTTTCAGATAAAAGTTTTAGGTAATGTTTAGAGTACTTACGATAACTTTAAACAGATGCGATACTGTGCCTGTTAATGGAGGTATGATTTTTTTGTCTTCAAAACGCTATTTTTTCGACCCCCTGAACTAATGATTGGTGATAACAAAAAACTTTAGTACGATATGTTTTAGGTCCTTATCCAAATAATAGTAGGAACTTTAAATGAATTCGATATTTTACTTAATAAGAAAGTTATAGCGATATTTTGTTTTTTTCGAAAAATCACTCCCATTTCCACCCCCATGTCAACAAATTCTACCGAGTTTTTGCGTCGTTATATTTTCTGTATCAATTTTAAAGTGATTGACGCAAAATTACGGCAGTTATCGTGGAGAAAGTGAAATATATATATATATTATATATATAAACTTTTGAACTGACGGTGGTTTTGGTGTCTGAGGGGATGTGAAACACGAAGATATGTCAAAATTTCCCGAAGTCGAATCATAGAACCCATTACAATAGGTAGCTGTCTTATGAAATGTATCTAAAAATCACCCGATACTATCTCTAAGGTAAATAGATTAAGAGAAACCGTCGTAAAAAAAGGAAGTTTAAATTTAAACCAAACATAATTTACGCTTGCTAATCTCGACTAATTAATGTTAAATATACAAATTATATATGTTTTTCTGCAACACTGGAGGCGATCAATCAAATTCACCGCATTCAGCATGCACTGGTATGAAAAAAATATTTTTAGCAAAACTGAACAAAGTGCAGACCATTTCTTTTTATCGTTATCGTTCATCCATGCCGTTAATATATTCATATATATTGATTGGACCTTTGAATTTATAAAATGCTGCAAATTTGATTAAATTTTTTTATAAATGCGGCGTATTTCATTAATCGCGTCCAATGTTTGAAATAGCTTATATAATTTGTATAATTAATGTTAATTATGAGTTTAGCGAGCGTAGGCTGTTTGGTAATTGGTCATGGTAATGCATTTTTGCTCTATTTTAAAAATTATTTATAAAGTAATATTAATAAACATTTGTTTTGTTTTTATTCCCTTCACGTTTGTATTAAAAACCAGTTGATTCAAAAAGGACTTCATAGCTTTAAAAGTACATAAAAATTAATTGAGGTAGCTTACAGGTTCAGTTGAGATCTCATTTCATAGAAAAACACATCAAGTTTGTCACCCAGCATTCAGTTTGATTAGATATGGCTTTCATTTCTAATGCGACATACATTCCACCTGAAGTCGATTTCATTCCATACTGTAACCAGCAAGTCGAGCGTTATCACTGCAGCTGCGGCGTTAATTCGATGTCTTACCCCAACAACATCAGCAGGCAAAGGCTGTGTATAAACCGATCTTTAATGAAACCCCACAACAAAAAATCTAGTGAATTCAAATCTGGTGAGCGAAGGCTGGCCATGCAATTGGACTTTCACGACCTATCCACTGACCTGGGAATCGAATATCAAGAAAATATCTGACTTCTAGGCGGTAGTGAGGTGATGACTGTCCTGTTGATAGTAATGGCGTCTATGTTGTTCATCATCGTCCGACTGAGGAATTAGAAAATTCAGAAGCGCGTTCAAACCAACGACACCATTTACGGTCGCTTCCTGGAAGAAAAAAGGGCCGTTTTGTCTGGAAGAAAAACAACCTGTCTCAACGAAGGTTTGGTGCAAAGAAGGTTCGCCTATTAGGAGGCTCCCTACCGAACTCTCAACGAAAATTATATTGAACTGCAGTTGCTGACTGAAAATTATGAAACCAAAACACAAAGCGAGCACGTTTCGCACCAGTAAATGTATCCATTTTTAACAACACTGGCAACAGCGCTGGTGGCCGAAAAATGAACTACCCAAGTCAAAGTTGATGTGTTTTGCTATGAAATGACTTCACAGCCGAATCTGTAAGATATCTCAATAAATTTGAGATATTTGAGAATGGGACGCGACGGTCCCATTCCCTGGACACCACGAACACGAGACATAACTTCCTTAGACGTTTTCCTGTGAGGTTATGTTAAGAACAGAATCTATGCAACAACCGAACTCGATCTGGACACATTCAGAAGGAGAATAACTAAAGCTGTTGCTAGTGTTACCGAAGAAATGTTGTCCAAGATACGGCGTGAAATTGATTATCGATTGGATATCCTACAAACGACAAAAGGCGCACATGTTGAAGTTTATTGACTTAGAAAAAAAAGACTTGATGTTAATTTTTTCCTTTCTTTTGCTACAAACTGCACAGCTGTTAACTGTAATAGTTTTTTTGTTATACATTTTTGTAATCATGGAAAAACTTTATGGACACCCTTACAATACTAGATTAAAGGTTAAAAAATGGCAAAGATTGTCCGGAAGTAGATTGTATTAAAAATAAAGTTGTTTTTTTTAAATACAAAAAATTAAGAAATTTTTTTAATTTACACTTAAAACTAAAAATTTTAATTCATTATTTTGTAGCAGTATACAATCTTATTCAAACTGAAAAATTATAATGCATTATCCATTTTACTCAAGAGAGTTTGGCTGTTACTAAATGTTATTATATATTTTTTTTTTATAAAACAAATCTTTTTTCTACTTCCATTATACAGTTTCAAGGAATGGCGTAATTGCTACATAAATACTTCGGCATTCCGGAACATAATTCTTCATAACAAAAATACTTAGAACATATTTTTATTTATTATTAGGTTTAGAGAAATGAAAAAACTAAATTTGCCACAAACAGAAAGAATGATTATTACAAATAGTATTATTATTTTAATATATAATTAGTGTATTTTTTAAACATCATTATAAAAAAATAAATTTTACATTATGAGACGTAAAAGACAAGGTTTCAGTAATAAGCCTTTTAAGATAAATATATTTGTCATATCTATACTTCAACAAAATCACTGGAGCTGGAAACTAAGAAACCTGAAAAATTTAAGTCCGAAACACTTAAATATATTTTAGAACTTACTGCGAATGCGTTATCGTTTTAATACAAAAATTCTATTATAGTAATTGATAGAAGATTAATAAACTGACATTAATAAACTTCAAAGGATTTAATAGGATTATATATATATATATATATATATATATATATATATATATATATATATACGAGAATATACAGAGTGTCCCACGAAGAGGTGAACGCTTTTGATTTAGTATCACTCGTCCATTTTTTCACCGATTGTATTGAAACTTTACAGACATGTTAACGACCTTATAAACACAAAATTTGCGGCTTTCAAATAAAAATATTAATTTCATATAACCCAATTTTTTTATTCAATAACAAATACTGGTAAAAATGATTAAAAATAGATGATAATTAGAAGTAAAATAATTAAAAACAATTAGATAATTAGTCATAGTTATAATCAATTATTAACTTGTTTAATTCAATTTGAAAAACTGTTTAACAACACATCATCGGTTTTTAATCATTTTTACCAGCCACTTTGTAATAAATAAAAAAAGCGTGGTTTACCTAAAATCAATATTTTTATTTGAAAGCCGCCATTTTGTTTCTATAAATGCTAGAAGGTTGAAATTTTTACGCAACATTTTTAGAACCTTCGTTAAAAGATCTGTAGAGTTTCAATAGAATTGATGCAGTAATGGGCCAGTGATACTAAATCAAAAGCGTATACTTCTTCGTTGAACACACCGTGTATATACATACAAAGAAACCTATTAACTGACGAAGGAGCAGTGAACTCAGTAGACAACCATATAAATTCATCTGAGCGTACTCGAGCTGGCAGTCTCTCCTATTATTATTATTATTATTATTATTATTACCCACTGGGTTGATCTAGTGGTGAACGCGTCTTCCCAAATCAGCTGATTTGGAAGTCGAGAGTTCTAGCGTTCAAGTCCTAGTAAAGGCAGTTACTTTTTTACGGATTTGAATACTAGATTGTAAATACCAATGTTCTTTGGTGGTTGGGTTTTAACCACACACCTCAAGAGTGGTCGAACTGAGATTGTACAAGACTACACTTCATTTACATTCATACATATCATCCGCATTCTTCCTCTGAAGCAATACCTGAACGGTAATTCCCGGAGAGTAAACAGGAACAACAAAAAGCGTCTCCCATTATGCAACGACCAAATCTAAGCCTGGTTTACAATAACCAAAAACAAAAGGACACTAACTAAGGGATAAATTAATAAGACCTATGGGTGTGATGAGGACTAAGGATCTTTTGTGAGTTAATAGCTTTGTACAAACACCTCAAAAACTATTAATTTTAGAGAAAAAAAATCAGAAAACTATTTTCAAACCTTAAAAAAATTCGCTGTAATTTATTTCTGTGTTTTTGTTTCCTTCATAATTAAGGATATTCTTAAAGAAAAAAATAGAATTCCTATCAATTTTTAATTTACATTAAAATTTAGGTTACATTTTTTTTTAATTAAGAAAGGAATGATTGATTGGTAAATATATTTTTTTTCAAGAAAACAATTATAATTCTTCTTTTTAAATTCTAAAAATGTTTAATATTTATAAAATTTTATTATTAATAAGTACTTTTAGAGAACAATAATATAATTTATTTTTTCAACATACGTTTTAGTCATGCAGTTAAGGAAATTACAACACGTTATATCAGAGTTTAACTCATATCGGGTAATTAAATTGTTTTTTACAGTAATTTAATTAATTAATTATAACATTATATAATTAATTATAATATTTATTATAAACATATTTTACAATAATTAAAATTTATTAACCTAATTTCACTGTATTACATAAATTAATATTCGAAAAAATTAAGAAAATTCTGAATGAAGTAAAGATTAATCTTCGTTTCGTTTTTAGTTCAAATTCTTTGAAATAAAGATGGCTGATAATTGGAAAATATTAGATTAAAAAAGTTCTAAACGTTTGAGGACTATAAAAAGAGAAGGTTAATTATTATTAATTAATAATGAATAGTTTAGAATTTTTTGATCGTTTCACACGAACGTTAAAAGGGATTTCGATTAAATGGTGGTCAAAGAACGTTACATATAATTACTTTTTTCTTCCTTGTTTCGAAGATAAATAACAACAATCAAACTAGATTGCACAAGTTAACGGAAAAAATGGAGAATAAAATTTTATTCCTCAATTTTTTTTAAACGTAATTATGAAGCGAGTTAATAAGCTTCAAACTCATCGGGAATGACAGATGCAATAAGTATAAACTGCATTTCATTTCATTACTTATTAAACGTAAAATTAATTCATTTCAAACATCTTCTTAAACAACACTTTTTGTGACAAGTGGAAGTATCCATAAAAGCTCCCCCCTTGAGGGAGAAGGAAACCCGCCTCGGAGCGTGTCTGGTCGCTACACCACCCCCTCCGTTCGTAGTCATGAGTGGCTTAATCGGAGGACATCTTCTTGCCCTCAAAATGATCACATTCCACAGTCATCAGTCAGGCCCCGTGAGATGCCACCGATGCAGATGCTTCGAGAAACATCCACATCGGTAAATTTCGCCCTAGTCAAGTTTGCCTTCAAAAAAGACATCAGAAACCTAAGAATACCACTTAGCTCTCAGGAATTAAGCTAAAAGCTTACGCGGAAGATCAAAGACGACGCACCTAACTACAAATTCTATCATGACCTACAACTGTAAGTACCCACTTTACAAACGATTACAATAAAATGTTTATGCCACAACAGCATAACAAATTCAGCCAAAATGTCATTCCAAGATAGCATATCGTCATAATTAATTAATGACTGGAGTGCTACCAGCGAGAATAAATAAATGTCCTAGAGGACCTCAGGTCTGGTCCGTTCAAGAGCTGAGTATAACCTCTAGTCTCCTACTTCAGCTCCAACTTTGAGGACCGTTTGGATTTGCAGCTAAGTTGATCAAAACCAACATTTAACTTATTTGCCCCTTAATAAGAGTGCACTCCAATTCAACAAGACTCCATGCTAAGTCAATAAAAATCACACCCTGGAGAATGAAAATCACCTCCCGGGCACGACCCCCATTGAAACTTGAAACTACTCTAACTGAGGCACGGTGCTAAGCACGCCTACTCTGGGCACCAACTGCCCAGGAGGAACCTTAGCCACTCGGGATACTAACCATGAAACAATACCCTCAGACGCCAGTGCAGGTTATAAGCTAGTCAAAAATGTATCACAAAAGCTCATCTGAACCCCCGTAGAGTAAGACGCCCACTATGTGACGATTCCGGTCGCCACAACAACAACCGTTCCTAGCCCTGATGGGCTTTAACGGGATCATAAAAGCTCAGTCAATAAAAATCAAACCTACACGAAACCTCCAGATTATGACAAATAATCAAGCATAAGGTACTTGTACTTCAAAAATACAGAACCCGTGTGCAAGAAATATTTCAGCACCAAATTTTTTTTATAAAACATTTAATTTGCCAAACCAGCAGCTTAAAAGCTATGCAAGGAAATTCTTGTGATATGAAAAAAGCTTGTCCTGGATTAAATACGGAAACTTTAATGTTCTTTCAGAAGGTAGGTGTAAAAAAAAACGGGTAAATTAAATTACTTTAAATAAACATAATAACCACCGGGTTGGTCTAGTGGTGTACGCGTCTTCCCAAATCAGCTGATTTGAAGTCGAGAGTTTCACCGTTCAAGTCCTAGAAAAGGTAGTTATTTTTATACGGATCTGAATACTAGATCTTGGATACCGATGTTCTTTGGTGGCTGGGTTTCAATTAACCACATATCTCAGTAATGGTCAAACTGAGACTGCAAGACTATAGTTCATTTACAATCGTACATATCATCCTCATTAATTCTCTGAAGTAATACCTGAACGGTAATTCCCGGAGGCTAAACAGGAAAAAGAAAGAAGATATATATTACGTTTATACGATACAACACCATACGTATTTTCAACAAATTAAAAAATTAGGTAATGAAAGTATATATTTAAAACTGATTAACAGCCAATGGTGCGTAAACGAACATTTTTCCTTTTAATTTCTTCAAAATGTTTCATCCGAGTTTCCGGTTCGAATCCCGGTCAGGCATAACAATAATTTTCATACGCTATAAATTTCCATTTTCATATTCTCACGTCAAGTTTCTTTGTAAGTTTCTGTGGTGAATTAAATTATCCGTCGAATATTTCTATTCACTCTAAAAATTGAATTTGTTGTAAAAATTTAAACATTACTAAAATACGATAATTACCGATTTTATTATTATTATTGATTTAATCCTTTAATATATTTATAAAACTAGTTAAACCTATACAATTATAAAATTTAATTTTTTTGTTAAGTACAATCAAAACAAAAAAACTTTCAAATTTCAGAATGTTTATTTATTATTGTAAACCACAACAGAGTTTGTCATTAAATCAATTACAGTAGATGCAAAATAAATAATTACAGGATTATAGACGTACTAATTACTATTATTATATGCTTCGTTAAGAATAGTAAAAGCAAAACGAAAAAACCCTAATAAATTAATAATATCTTACGTAACATAATGCTATCAATTCATAATGTTATGTAATTCCACCAGAACAAAATTTTATTAAACATTAAACCTTGGCAAGATGGCCGTTAAAATTACATATACATATATAAAATACATGCCCACACACAAATCGACCATTTGCACATGACGTTGGAAGCAAATTAATGCACTGATCGGAGAATCACAGAAAATGTTATCCTATATTTTATAACGGATCACCGTAAACATGATACAAAAAAAAATGTAAACAGTTTAATTATTTCTTCGAACGTTACTTGGCAAGATAGTACAAGGCCGTTTTTTCTTTTACTTTTCATTCCAGCCTCTGCAAAACAAAACTGTGAACTATAAATTGTAACTGCTTCGTACTAAGTAGTGGTAAGTAAATTTATAACAATAAAGTATAAAAAATCTTTATAAATAAATGAAATAACGAATAATTTATAATAGATTACAAGAAATTTAACTAAAAAGAATGAATTATATGTATTTACCACGATAATTAATATTATTATCTTCTAAGTTAAATTTATAAAAACAAGTAATACTGGTAAAATATAGACAAAATGTGAGAATTAACGGTTTTGCTGCGATTTCTGCGGATAGAAGAAAATGCTGTTTAATACGATTTGTAGTAACCTATATTCATGCATGACGCAACACCGGTAGTGCATGTACGTAGCCTTTATTCCTTAAGTCGCCCGCAGGTTTATTATTATTTCTTTAAATAATTAATATGACTCTTAACCCAGATTTAAAACAAGCTATAAATATTATTTAACGATATGTTTTCAAATATAACTTAATTTTTTATTATTTCAACTTTTAATTTAAGACAAAAAATTAAACGGCGAAAAATTTCCTGTTTGTAAGTTGTTTTCTTTTATCTTTGATTATTTAAAAACAGAAAGAGAAACCATTCAATTGAATTTTTATTCTTTTTCTGAATTCGTATATTTACCATCTACTTTCATATTGAAGTTGTAAGTAAGCTGTATGATAGACCATCACATGAAATAGGATCGTCCAGTGAGAATCCCCAACGAGTTCAAAACCAATTAATATGAATAAATACTAGTAACTATGAAAAAATTTGATAATATTTGATATCGTCTTTGAATATAGTTAATATATATTTTCAGACCAATTAATCAAATCAGATACTTAAATAGAACAGAAATAAATAAAACATTAACTTTAAATAGAATAGTAATAAATGAAACATTAACTTTAAGATAACCGTAGGTAAATAATAAACGTAAGCATCCGGAACGAAACAGAACGCAAGGATATCGGGAGTTTATTATCTCCCTACAAATCGCCGAGCCTACACGAAGATAAAAATAATTTTAGGACGGCACCTCAGAATGGATTTGAACAAGCTTTGATAGTGAAATATAAAATTAAGTGAAGTCATAGCTTCAGATTAAAAATTTGATGTTTTCGTTAATTTTTCTTATGCGTGTTTGCATCCAACTGTTTAGGCCATTCATCACGCATACGAAAAAATTGGCAAAAACATCAAATTTTTAATTTGAAGCTATGACTTTCACTTAATTTTACGTTTCACTATCAAAGCTTGTTGTCAAATCCATTCTGAGATGCGTCCTAAAATTATTTTTTACCTTTTAGTGCGTTTAATTTAAAAGTGGTGTCTTAAAATGTTTTTATATATTTTCTATTTTCTACATTTTAGTGGATTTAATATAAGAGTAGTGTCTAAAATGTTTTTTTATATATTTTTTATTTTTAGTCTTCATAAGTTTATACTTTACAGCTACGCTAGCGCACAGGTTTAAGCGTATTTAGCGAAAGACCGGATCGGTAAGTTTTACGGTGGGTGAGTGCAATCAAAACATAGGGCAAAGAGATTTAATTTCCGGATAACCACGATCCCGTCGATCAAGAGTGTACCCGATGCATTAAACAATTAGCGCTCGACCTGCTGACAAATATGCCGTTTAAATCGTGATAATCGGACGAGGGGTTGCCGAGATATTACGGTGGCACCCCCTCTGCAATTTTCGAACGGCGCCCCGGAGGCAATTGAAAATATTATCATCCAACGGGCACAACAGGGAGCGAATGAAATGTCACTGAAGGGGTCGAAAATATTTTCAGAGCGCTAGGACCGACCGTTTTCGAGATATTTGCGATTTTCGTCCGTATATTCGTATCCGGTTAGAAAGTACATTTTCCCAAAACTTCGGTCGCTACTGTACAGAATTTCTGGTAGCAATTGTATACCCTAATATATATCTCGCTTATTTATTTAGCTCAGGTCGGTTGTTATAGAAGGTAGAGTCCTACGTTTTGGTAAAATTATGTATTTCCATCGTGTGACAGGGTCCGAATAACGGGAAGGTCATGCGTAATGCATACCTGAATCCTAGTAGGATAGGAACGGGAACGGGTAGCCCTGCTGAAGAGGGGCGTCTTAGCTGCCCGGAAGAAGGAGTCGGGGTGTACTTGCGATCCAGAGGGAGGATCTCGGTAGGTGGGCTTTTGGATTGGGCCAAGCTGTGTGGGTCAGGCTGCTGCCACGGCACCCTGAGGTTATTATGTCTAACCGGTGAGGACCGGATGCCTCGGGGATGTAAAAAAAAGTTACTGAAACAGGTTAGGTTATCTTTTACGAGGAAAATTACATGTAAACGTGGTTCCATAAGTTCAAGGGGAATTTTTTTCACTTAGCAACTTAGGGGCAAGTTAGAGACTTGATAATGTTGCTAAAATGTGTTATCAGAAGCAAACCTGTAGAAAAATTTCAGAGCGAATGGATGAGTGTTTCAAAATTCGACTGAAAGGTTCCATACCACGAATCTCACACACATAGTAGTCCAAGAGCGAGTTAATGTAAGAGTGGTATTAAAAAAAACAGCTGATCATTAAACAATACCGCTTCTGATCAGTCAGTGGTTGAAAAGAGTACGCTTTTAACCGGTTAAACACCTGCATCGTAATGACGTCATTATGATACAGGGTTCCAGTCGCAAAATTCAAACTTTATAATACAACCGTATAAAACACTTCTTTTTATTTTCTTTTTTTTAATTTAAGATTTTTACTTAACTTTTTTTCGTTAATGTTTAGATCTTGTAATAATTTAATTTCTACGTTTTACTTTCGTTTCATTACTTTGTCTGTGTCTATGTATTACATCCTTTATTCCTTCTGCTTATAATAATGATAGAAATATTTGGAAAATTTTTGTTTGTACAGATTTTTAAAGTTTTTTCTTTTTGAAAATTTCAGCAAAATTAAATACGTTTTTTTTTATCAGGATGCTTTTTTCTTTTTCTTTTTTTTTTTAAAGCTTTATGGATTTCTAATCTCGGGTGGTAATAACGTTCTTCTGGTTTCTTGTCCTTTAACCGTACCCTGCTCAAAAATTAATGAATTTTCTTTCCTAATAAAAATAGTACACCACCAGAAAAATCATTTCCAGATCTATAAAATCAAGTTAATCCGTTTATTAAATGAGCATTTTTAAAAACCGAATATTTATAAATACAATTTTTTCTATCATGTTTAAGAATTAAAAAATAAATAAAGAATGAACGAAAGAAAAATATCGGCAAGTTATTTTTAATTCAAATGAACAAAATTTAATATTATTTAATCACGACAAAATGAATCGGTCTTTAATCTGGTGAAAGTAACATCCCAACTGCGTAAAAAAGGGGTCACATCTCATTTCATTGATAATTCCGGATCAGAATGTTGTGGCCGTTCTGTGTCGGCTGAAATTAATTTTTTTAACGATGAAATGCGTCACACAATTCATTCATCAGTCCTTTCACCAAACCGTTATAAATAATACGTAAAATTATTATTAAAATGTAATTAATTTTGAACACTTACTGTTAATATTATTGCTTCTCTCACGTAAAAGAAAAAAAGAAAAGAAATCCTATTAAAAAAAAAGTTTTAAATTTGTTGTTTGATATTATTTAGTAATTCTGTTCTTCATAGTAGTATTTATTAAATGAATATAATTAGTTTATTATTTCCAGTTCCTGTACAAAATACAACTTTCAAACTATAAATGTAAAATAAAAAGAAAAAATATATATATTTATATACACATATATATAATAGGTAAATTATCAGTTAAAAGTTTAAATGGTTAATACCGTTTTATTAGTAATGAGTAATTTTTTTTATTTTAACAATATATCAATTATCTGTTTTAGCTTTTTTTCAATGATTAAATTATTTAATACTTAACAGCTAGCTGCACATTACTTAAGCTGTAGAATTTATCAATAATTAAGTAAATTAGAACTAAATTCAATATAATTATAACCTCTAGCTTAAGAAAATTATTATTCTAGATTGATTATTCCCGCTCACAATCAAAAAAAATCTGGCAAAGTATTCTATAACGTTCCTGGGTATTAATAATAAAAAATTAAAGACACCAAAAGACAAAATATATTTGTATAAATTAAATTTCCACTTACCAACAATTTAAAAGTGTAAATCCTAGTACTTTCGGAGCTGTTACTCCATCTTCAGGGATTTTCTAAAAGACGTTAATCAATAATTGTTTTTAAATTAAATGTTCATAATAGTCGGTCGTCAAGAATAAAATTAATTCGTACCTAAATAAGACAGTAACGTCATGTTTGTAAGATGTTTGCGACTATTAGTAAATTAAATCTAGACAAAATATATATTTTTTAAAAGTAAAGAAATAATTAAAATTAAAAAAAAAATATTCATAGATAAGTTAAGCTTAAAAAATATGCTTAAGTAAAGTTTTTTTTTATAAATCTAACAGCCCTTCAATAGAAGCTAAAATAAGAAATACAAAATTTTCAACAACAAAAAAATTTTTGCGTTTAGGTCCGGCGTCTATAATCCACCGGGTTGGTCTAGTGGTGAACGCGTCTTCCCAAATCAGCTGATTTAAAATTCGAGAGTTCCAGCGTTCAAGACATGGTAAAGTCAGTTATTTTTATACGGATTTGAATACTAGATCGTGGATACCGGTGTTCTTTGTTGGTTGGGTTTCAATTAACCACACATCTCAGGAGCAGTCCAACTGAGACTGTACAAGACTACACTTCATTTACTCTCATACATGTCATCCTTATTCATCCTCTGAACAGTAATTACCGGAGGCTAAACAGGAAAAAGAAAGGTCCGGCGTATATAGATTAAAAGAATTGTAGACATCTTGAACGAATATATGAAGTATAAAATTTCAAAGAATTAAAAAAAAATATGTAAACCAAACAAAGGTAGGCAAAAAACATATATTTAAATTTTAAGGGATGGGAGTTGATTTTTTAAAATAATTTTTATTTAGATTGCACTGATATACAAAAAAAATTTTAATGTTTTTTTAAGTGTGATATCATTTCTTGAATTCCTTTTTGCATACATTACAGATCTGTAAATACAATTTTTCTATCACCCTACGTTTTAAATAAATTACGCTTCAAAAAAAATTAAGGAACAATGTACGTAAAATCTTAAAATTTATCATTTTCCTGGCTATACCTGTGTTAGAATGATTTCGCTGATGCTTTTCTTTTATAAATAGCCTCAGGCACATCCCGAATTAATGTCGAACAGTATTCGACTAGCAGATCCCATTTTTCTTTATAGCGGCTTTACCGTAATGTCTTGGTGGAAACGTTCACCGTGTTCATCAATTACTTCTCCGAGGTTGTCCGGGAAAAAATACAGATGTGAGTGAAGGAAATGTATTTTTAAAGACATGTTACATCCAATAGCTCTGTATGAAGTAAGAAGTTGATTAACAATATCGTAGTAATTGTCGAATTTTTGTCTGCAGAGAAAATCTTTGCAAACGTCTTTAAATGAAGCCCAAGCTGCACTTTCTACATTATTTAATACTGAGTTAAATACATCATCTTTGACCAACTCTCTTATTTGAGGACCAATAAACATTCCTTCTGTAATTTTTTCCTTCACTTATATTCGGAAATTTCTGCCTGATGTACAAAAATCCGGGAATATCCTCCATTGCTCTTGCAACATTTTTCATTATTCCTAGCTTGATATGGCGAGGGGGTAAAAATATTTTTTTGAGTTCAACTAAGTGCTCCTAAATAATATTTTTCCCATTTGGAGTTAAGTTTCTTCCAATCTTGTGGTAACGTAATGTTTATCTCTAGCTCGGCTGTCCCATTCGCAAAGAAAACACTTGTACATATAGCCTAACTGCATGCCTAACAAAATATCTATAACTTTCAAATCACCAGATACGTTCCAGCTATGCTTTTTATAATTTATTTTTTCAAGAACGTCTTTCATCACATCGTATGTCTCTTTCAAATTAATACCATAAACGATTTGAATCGAAGAATATTTGTTACCGTTCTGTAGTAGAACCACTTTTAAACTATACTTGGACGAATCTATGAAAAGGCGCCAGTTCTCAGGTTTATGAACTTGTCCTAAGTGCAACATAAGCTCTTCTATATTTGTGCAATAAACCAAACTATTTTCATCAATAAAGTACAGAGGAAGTTCTTTTTGTCGGCTTCGAAAACCCGAAATGTTTGTATTTTTTTGAAGTACATTGTAACCTTGCAGTTTTGATCCTAAGAATTCTCTTGATTTTTTCATAAATTTAAATCGCTAATTAAATCCCGTGGTTTCTAAATTTGATTTAGTTATCAAGTGAGTCACGATAATAAAAAAACAATAAGGCCACCCACATCGGTTTAGGCCTATTTTTTTTTCAATAACTCTGTTGATTATCATCGTATTTTTGTCGTTCTGCTAAAAAAAATGCTTCATAAGTTTTAGAATAGAACACAATTTGATAAATGTAATAATTCCTAAAATATTTAAGATTGAAAAACTGAAACGACCCCCATTTTGAAATTTGTCAATGAAGAGTATCAATATTTTTTCCTATTAAAAAATGATAGTTTAAAATAAATTAAAGAAATTCATTGCGTTATCCGAAACCGTTCTTGAAAAATAGTTTTTTTCTTAAAAAACAGAAAATGGCGGACAGACAGCAAAATATGCGTTTTTGAACCTATGTTCACAGTACATTTTTTCTTCAGTAAGTTAAGTAGAATCACTTCCTTGAGTTTGGTCTCACCTTTAAGGGACATTTTGTATATGCATTGTAGGTAAAAAATTCGCTTTAAAGTTTTCTCTAAAATGTCTCTGAAGAAAATCTAAATTGATTCTTTTAATACCTTTTTAAAGTTCACCTTTTTTAAAATGAATTTGCTTTAGAGTTCTACTTTAAGGCAATGATTGCATCATATAACTTGGATAATTTTGTATAACTTAAGAGAATTAATTAAATCATAGTTTTAATAATAATAATAATAATACTGACTGGGGCTGGAATGTGAATTTTTTTTTATACGGAAGATCATACAACAAAAAGATAATAGCTTTAAGCCAAATACAATATACAGATGCCAAAGAATAAAAGGATTTTACGGCAAATTAAGCGTAGGTGTAAGCCATGATTATTAACATACCAAATGATTATGACGATGATGATGATAAGTATTAAAATAATAACTGGTATTATAATAGTTGTAACTGGTTTGACGGTTGCGATCACTACGGTGAATTTAATAAATATAGTAATTATTGAATGAAATTTTTATGATATATACAAAAACGGTAAATCTTATAAGCGGATTTTAAATTAATTTTACTGAAAAGACATTATAAAATGTTTTCAATGATTTACAAAACAGACGTTCAAAAATGTTGGAGAATGTTATTTTTTTATACTTTATATATTTTGTATGTATCCACTAATTTTACCTAACTAATATAAGTGTTGCAAATAATATTTTGTAATAATGGATACCTTCCTAAATAATTTAAATATAATAGTATAAACATTTAAGAAAGTTCACGAACATAAAAAAAACGAAAACGTTAAAATTAATTTTTAAAAAAGTAAAAAGAAAATACAAATTTTGAAATTTTATATAAATAAATATTTAATAAAATAATTGTTAAATAGATAAAGAGTATAACTTAAGATACTATAACTAAATATGAAATAGATTTTGTTTTTTAATAATACGTAATTAAAGCAGAAAATAATCCTTATATTTTAACATTTTATCTCATTTCTTTACTACGAGTGTTACAAAAAGGGCGCAACCCCTTTGTTTGACGACGTGAATTTATTACAACAGTATTAATGTTAATAAAATACAGAAAAATATTCAAATTACCTTTAATAACTTTACAATAGATGTCCAAATTGATTTCCTGTGATCCCGATAGTGAGTGATAGTGAAGCCCGGCCTATGAGATAACTTTGCAAGAGATTTTCTGGGTGAGCGAATTAAACGTTCTTTCACAGAACTTCTACAGTTAGCAGTGAGATTCGACCTGTGCTTTTCCGATCGTGTACATTCCCGGTCTGACGAAATTTATTAATCAAACACGATATTAACGACTTATTAAGAACTGAAGAATTGGGAAATTTTATCCAAAACTTATCTTTCATTCGTTCGTGAGATTTACAGCCGCAATAAATTTCAATACTGTCCTTACTGCGGCGACCCAGATACCCCAGAACACGTTGTGTTCCGGTGTCCGCAGTGGGATGATTACCGCCTAGCTTGCTCGGCAATTACCGGACCGCTCAGCGTAGAGAACATCATCGCCACCATGTTGCGGAACCCTAAGAGTTTTGATAATATTGCAGGGTTCGTAGCGAGGGTTCTTCAGGAGAAGGATCGAGGGCTTGGGAATGAGGGACAGCCCTCTGCGGAGCTGCTCTTCGCACGTGCTTGCACGAGTGGGCGGTAGCGATGAGGCACGGGACTTTCGCATTCCCGACCGAATAAGACAGAGTCCCGGTGGTGATGCCCCACTCGGGGTCTTCCCGTTAGAGGTATTGGTATAAAGACCGAGTCCCTGCTCCAGGAGTAGGGACCCAGGGACGGCGTAGCTGGGCCTCGTGGAACTGGAGGTTTGAGGCGGGCGCAAAGTGAGATCCGACCGGCGGGTCGAGACGTGGAGGCCTGTTAGAGTAAATGACACTCCCCTGGGCTGTGTAATAGTCAACTGCAGAATACGGCCCGGGGAGGTGAAAAAAAAATCTTAATAATAAACATACGTTCGTTCTTGGAAAACGACATAGTTAAAACAATAGAGACGAATTAATACAAGGATATTTCAAATGTTCCTTGAGTACAGTGTTACCAACTTACATGTAGAGAGAAATAAAATTACCTATGAGTGATTTTGGGGTTTTCCCTGTTTAGCCTCCGGGAATCACGTCAGGTATTACTTCAGAGGATGAATGAGGATGATATGTATGAGTGTAAGTGAAGTGTAGTGTAGTCTTGTACAGTCTCAGGTCAACCATTTCTAAGATATGTGGTTAATTGAAACTCAACCACCAAAGAACACCGGTATTCACGATCTAGGATTCAAATCCGTATAAAAGTAACTGCCTTTACTTGGATCTGAACGTTGGAAATTTAGACTTCGAAATCATCTGATTTGGGAAGACGCGTTTACCACTAGACCAACCAGGTGGCTTAGGGTTGTGTCCTTTCTGAAACACCCGTTATTATAAATATTTTTAAATAATTTTATCGGTGTAACATTTCTTTTTTAAAGGGAATAAATAATAAGATTCTTTTTCAAAAACGTAATTGTTTATGAACTACCAAAATAAAAGTACGGATTGAAAAAAACGTTTACTTGAGGAAAACTGTACCTCAAAAAATTACATATATTATTCCATTACCCTTATCGAAAGGCGTCGCTACCTCTATAATCTTTAAAATAGGGATCAAATTTTAACATGCGTTAAATTTCAAATGAAAATTTCAATGAAACTGATGTAGTAGTTTGGAGATTTTTGAAGATCAAAATTTTATATATAAGCATATATATATATATATAAAGCGCATCACGTCAAATATTTTTCATGATTTATTTAATATTTATGCTGAACCCTTTTCACGCATACAACCACCCTTTTTCAAAACAGAAATTTGTCTCCGAATTTATTTTCAAAATAAGTGATCATTCTCATTTTTACGAAAAAAAAATTATTGATGTGCAAGTCATAAATTTTTATTATGGTCATACAGTTATTTCAGAATAAAACATACACTGAAATCTCTTTCAGCGGACCGATCAAGTATGGTCAAGTCCCGTATTTTTTTCGATTGAAAATAAATCGAGTAACGATGTGGGTTACTTGGTCGATTCATTTTTTCTATAGAGATCCAATTTAAATACCAGACATATTGTTTTTATCCTAAAACGAATTCAGTAAGATACGAAACACTATTAAGAACACTATTTAAAAATAAGTTGTGATCCATTTGGTTCATCATATCTCTTCGCTGAGATTTAGTATATAAATGGTTAGAAAAAAAAAACGTTAGCTCAACATAAATATGTTTAGGCATAGAATTAGTTGTATGTAGAAAAAACGTCTTATACTGAATTACGAGTATAAAGAAACTTCATGTAGTATGGTGATCGAATGAAAGTTAATCTTGACAGAATGTGTTTCGATTTCAGTTTTTGCATAGAGTTGAAGATGAAATTGTTTCCATAATCATACAAAAAATCCCTTTCAGCACACCGGAAGGCAGAGGGAGATTTCACCGGTGCTAAGTAGGAGATAAAAAGATTTTCACCTTAAAGTTAAGAAAAACTTCAAATTTACTCAATACAATGGATTGCATATGAACAAAAGTTTAACATGTTTAGCATAGAAGTCCTATATTCTTACAATTCCAGTAATATTTTGGTCATCCCTTGCTGTAAGGGTTGGTCATATCAAAAATTCTTTCAAGCAAAAGTTTTAGGTAATTTTTAAAGGATCAACGAACACTTTAAACCGATTTGATACTGTGTCTATTAAGAGAGGTATGATTTTTTTATCTTCGAAACCCCATTTCTTCCACCTCCTGGATATCAAAACACGTATCTTTTTCCAAAGTATATAAGGAACTTTAAACGAATTCGATAGTTTACTTAATAAGAAAGTTATAGCGATATTTATTTTGTTTTTTAGAAAAAAAACCCCATTTCCATCCTCATGGTCCAATTTTACCCATTAACGATCTCGTTCGAGATTTTGGGTTGTTATATTTTATGTATAAATTTGAAAGTGATGGGCGCAAAATTACGGCAGTTATCGTTTCCACAAGAAAGTGAAATGAAATATATATATATGAACTTTTAAACTGACGATGGTTTTGAGGTCTGGGGGATGTGAAACGCGAAGATATGTCGAAATTTTCCGAAAGTCATGATATCCAATAGGTAGCTTTCTTATGAAATCTACCTAAAAAGAAAACTTTGATTAATGATGTATAGAAACAGAGTTAACAGTTTTTTTTGTTTTTTTTTTACAGTTAAATAAATAAATGAATTAATAACCTTAATTTCGCTTATCACATTTTTTCACTCCCTAACACCATCATCCGTTTTTTTCATCCTTTTGTTTTTCTACATTTCACTTCTTTTACTTGGTGACACGTAGTCTTCTTATCGACAAAATGTTGGCTATATAATCCTAAGTAAATACATTTAATCCTAATAATGAATCCGTGTAAGCAGAAATATATAGGAATTTTTTATTCCTATATATTAAAAGGAAATTTATTTAGTACTTTATTTCATTAATAACTTCTGATATACTTTCATTTTTTTTATTGTTATTGAATTCTTATTAATCGTAAAACTTTTTTTACAATCAGAGGTTAATAATTATTAATAAATCAATATATTTAAATTAAAAAAAAAGGATTTGATGAAGTCTTATTCGAGCCTTCCCCTTGTAAGATCCAAATATTTCATTAATTGAAATTTTATTTCGCTATAACTCTGGAACGAATGAAAATAAGCACCGATTATGATATATCGTTGAAAAACTCACAATCACGGCTTATTACTGCAGTTAAGAAAATGTCCAAATTCCAATTTTTTTTGGATTTTGGCCTTTTTTGGTCCAGTCGATTGCAATCAAAAAGAGGAGATGCACAAATAGATGTTACAACAGTCCTAAATTCAAAAGTTTATCATTCTACGGCTAATCGTTTTTGCGTTACAACATGCGAGATACGTACGTACATACGTACAGACATCACGACGAATCTAGTCAAAATGGATTATTGGTTATTTAAAATGGATAGTTCCGTTGAAATCTAAAAACCGAAATTTTTCGCTATTACAATACTTCCTTGTACGAACAAGAAAAATCACGTATTTCTAAAAATCAAAAATTAAATAAAGCTGACAACACAGTTATAAGACTTTACAATAATCTTGCAATTGTAAGTTATTTCTGATGCACGGTTTATACACACAACTTAATTTAAAATATTCATCACTTTATTTAAATAGAATATTATTTGATTTATTTAATTCAATGATTCTAATTAAAGCGCGCGGACATACCGGATTTACTTCGGGCGGGTGTGGCAGTACTAGCGGTGACGGTCGTCACTAACTAAACTAATGTAATTTCACAACTTACATAGAACAAATTTCGCTTGTACGGTCGACAGACAAGTGTAACAACGAGGCTTAACGCAGCAGGTGCCGATTCAACCAGGTGATCGATTGAGTTCGAGACCCAGCCAGACCGAGTTACTTTTCAACACTTCAAATATTATTCATTTATTTAATTCTACCGCTCACCTGTGACGTCTCAAACATTCCAGACAGAATTTTATGGGGTAGGGGTGTAATTTTGTAAAAATCATTTTTGAAAATATTGTTATTTTTTAATCGTTAACAAATATACCCAAGAAGTATGACTTTATTTAGGCAAAATCTCGTGATATTGAGGGCGACCTTGCTCTAAAATCTCATAACCTTGACCTTTAAAGCTGAAAATTTAATAGCATCAATGCCCAATATATAGAAGTAGTCTGACCAATTTTGATGAAAATCGGTCCAGTAGTTCTGGAGGTATAAGGTGATTTAGAGGCCGACACCGAACATACACTTACATACGAACATTAACATCCGGAAAATTTCCATCTCGTTTTTTTTGGTTTCTTAGGTGCCAAAACGTAAAAATCCGATGAAAACCCCATATGCCGAAATTGGATAGATTATAATACTTTCCCTTCTAGAGTTACAGCTCTTTTAAATGTGTGTGGTACGTCTTATTACCTGTTAGGTGTGATATATACCCGGATATTTTTCTTCTTTAGGTATTTGTGGTGTGCACATGGTGGTTTGGTATGGATGATGTTTGCTTGTGGCGACCGAATATGTGTTTGGGCGCTTACCCCCCTCCCCCCTCGTGAAGTAATGCTTTAATAGCGGTTTTCCAGGAGGTAGGGTCGCCAGGGGTGGAGGTTTAGTCGGTAGAGCGCAGGAATACATACGCATATTCTGTAACAGCTTGCGGAACCTGTTAGCGAGTCGGACACTGTTTCGGCGCCCGTAAACGGGATTCCTCCACCTCTAAAAAAAGCAGCGTTATAGCTCTGCTATAGCGCTATCTAGATCGGAAAGTATTAAATATAAAACTAATTAATACAAAATATAGTGTAAATTATTTACACTAACGGGTAAGGAACCTAAAAAAGACTATATATTATGATTATAATATTTACACAGGAAAACTAATTAGATTAAATCAACTGACAATCGCTTCATTTTACAATTCCCTTTCAGGATATTCTTAAAAGCAGCCTGCTTAAAAAAAAGAAAAATCAAACGTAAAATTCCATCATTCAAAATATTCATGGTTGACGTTTTGAGATATTACTGGATTCGATTTCCAGTAATACAAAGATATTATACTTTCATTACATCATAAAAAAATTCTCTGAAATGAGTAAATACATGTAAATAAAATTATTATGCCCACAGAACAACAAGTAATAAGTTAAGGAATTTACGCTCAATTATTTATTTATTTATTATAAAAAAATAATAATTTCAAATCTTTGAAATATGCGTTAATAAGAAAACATTAATTTTACGTGTACGAACATGAATTTTATTATTTTTCTTTTTTGAAGTTGACGTTTAAAGTTAATTATTTTTCAAGGCCAAACATTAACAATACAATTTCTTGATCGACCATTCAACGACAATAAACAGAAGCAAGGGAAAAAATCACACAAAAGATACCTATCCTGAGACATACGATAGAATATTATAATTAGATGTTTATTATTGTCATAACACACGTCCTTCAGGTGACCTCAAGTTTCCACCTGTTATGATAATAATATCTGTTCAAATAATCATTCTGCGATTAATCAAACAACGTGTTAAATTATAGTAAATAAATCAATAATAATAGAATATTTTGAATTATTTTCTCTTTAACAAGTCTAAATAGTCAAATAAAAATAAATTTGTAAGAAATATTAATTTGTCATAATTTAATTTTTATAAATTTAATTGGTTAAAGGAACATAAGTATTATATAAAAACATTTTTTAAATTTTACTTGAATTTTTTTCACGTTATTAGAATATTGAAAACTCATTTTTTTTAAATCACATCAATAAAACGAAAATGGTTCTTAATTCGATTTAACGTGCAAGATATTTTTTAATTTTTTAAACTATACAATCAATGACAATAATTATAAATTATGAACTGATACCGATGATTTATTTTTTATTAGTTCCCAGTTTTAGTTTATATCCGATGATGATCCCATTATAAGCTATTTCCAAGTAACTATAGTAGAAACCCTGCTATACCCGCTGAAACCCACAGCTGAATTCAAAGTCGAGAGTTCTATGGTTCAAATCCTAGTAAAGGCAGTTACTTTTATACCGATTTGAATACTAGATGGTGGATACCGGTGTTCTTTGATGGTTGGGTTTCAATTAACCACACATCTCAGGAATGGTCGAACTGAGATTGTATAAGACTACAATTCATTTACATTCATACATATCATCCTCATTATCTTCTGAAGTAATACCCGAACGGTATTTCCCGAAGGCTACACAGGAAAAAGAAAGAAAGGCTTTGTTACATCGACCCACCGTCTAGTGGTGAACGCGTCTTTGCAAATCAGCTGATTCGAAGTCGAGAGTTCGGTCGTACAAATCCTAGTAAAGGCAATTCAATTACTTTTATACGAATTTGGATACTAGATCGTGAATACCAGTGTTCTTTGGTGCTTGGGTTTCAATTAGTCATACATCTCAAGAGTGGTCGACCTGAGACTGTATAAGACTACACTTCATTTACAATCATACATATCATCCTCATTATCTTCTGAAGTAATACCTGAACGGTATTTCCCGGAGGCTACACAGGAAAAAGAAAGAAAGGTTTTGTTACAACGACCCACCGGGTTGGTCTATTGGTGAACGCGACTTCGCAAATCAGCTGATTTTGAAGTCGAAATTTCCAACGTTCAAATCCTGGTAAATGCAGTTACTTTTATACGAATTTGGATACTAGATCGTGGATACCGGTGTTCTTTGGTGGTTGGGTTTCAATTAATCACACATCTCAGGAGTGGTCGACCTGAGACTGTACAAGACTACACTTCATTCATACATATCCTCAGTCATCCTCTGAAGTAATATCTTATGGTGGTTCCGGAGGCTAAACCGAAAAAGAAAGAAATAACCTAAGTTGAAGATTTTATAATTAAAAATTATACTATTTTTTTTTTTTTTTTTGCAGCGTTTAGAGAACTGGATTATCATAGCATTATACGCAATACTACATACAGCCTAATTTAATTCAAATAAAAATATCGCCACATGATTATTCTAGAAAATTAATTGAAAAACTAAAGGTTAAAAAATAATAAATATTCCTGCATTCAGAGAGCGTTAGCTTACTTCGGTAAATTTTCTTTACGAATTTATCTACACCAATTTCATTATTTACTCGAATTTTATTGGCTTGTACTTATTTATACGAGTAGCGGGTTTTTTGTAGGCATAATCAAATTTTAAATTAAATCAAAAATAATAAAATAAAGTATTTTAAATAAATAATGAAAACGAATTAAATCTGTTTTCCTAATGTGTGTAAGTTGAAATGTGTTCAACTAGTGAACAAAAAGAAATACCCCCTTCCACCATCATGAACAATGAGAGGAGGATGTTAAGTATGACACGAAATTATGAGAAGTATTGTCAGACTCAGACCAACCATTCCTAACCCACCGGGTTGGTCTAGTGGTTAACGCGTCTTCCCAAATCAGCTGATTTGGAAGTCGAGAGTTACAGCGTTCAAGTCCTAGAAAAGCCAGTTATTTTTTACATGGATTTGAATACTTGATCGTGGATACCGGTGTTCTTTGGTGGTTGGGTTTCAATTAACAACACATCTCAGGAATGGTCGAACTGAGAATGTACAAGACTACACTTCATTTACACTCATACATGTCATCCTCATACATCCTCTGAAGAATTATCTAAACGGTAGTTACCGGAGGCTAATCAGGAAAAAGAAAGAAAAGACCAACCATTCCTAAGAGGTGTGGTTAAATGAACCCTAACCGGTGGTATCCACTGCCTAGTGTTCAAATCCGTATAAAAGCAAGGATTTGAACCTCAGAACCTTCAACTTCGAAAATCACTGATCGAAAATCGTCATTAAAAATTGATTTATAAGGACGAGTTAACCTGTAGACCAGCCGGAAAGGTATTTAAAAAATTGAATAAATAACTATTCGATTCTTTTTTATACTTCGACGTTTTGAAGTTGGCAATGAAACTAATTGTTAATTATTAGTAACTGGTTATTACTTCTATTACTGCTATTTAAAAAAATAAACAAATAAATTTAACAAAAAATTGAATAAATATTATATAATAGCCATTAATGCTGTCTTGCAAAGTTTACGACACTCGTGAAGTTTTGTGTCTTCTAACTTACTTCACACTAGTGCATCATGGCTATCATCATTGCTAATAAATAATAAACCGAAACAATTAAACATTTTAGAATACGAAGAGATAATTTTTTAATTATAACAAAATTAATTAACTCAACCAGTTATCAAATTATCAAAAGTAATTCCATACAAATTAATTTAAAACATGATAGGAAATAATATAAACGGAAGTCTACAACTACAAGTAACAATGTCATTTTATGATTAATTTCTAGAAAAACTATTTTGAAACAGATCAATATGATTTTTATTATGTGCAAGAACATAGCATATATATTTTACGCCTTCGTAATTTATTAACATGTACCATATTAAAAAAAAAACCGTGATAATTTTTTTAATTTATTCAAAATATAGTTTTATCTGAAGATTTTTTAGTATAACTAATAAAGTGGAATTTCCACGACAAACGTATCTTGGTGCCAAGAATATTTAATAAGACTCATTTGGTACATTACTATTCGTAATGTATTGAATTACTTTGTTCAATGTGCATCAAGAAAAGAAATTGTAACAGAATTCATTATTAGCAGTAATAAGAGTGAAAATGATCGAATTAATAAAAACAATGACGTTTGCGTTGTGCGCATGTGCATTTTTTAAGATAAAATTAAGCACAAATATTAATTTCTTTTTAATTTTATTGTTAATATACTTGTTACTAATTATATTTTTTTAGTATATTATTTTATACTACGAAAACATAGTAATTTGGGTACAAACAGGAAATAAGATGTAAAGTTTATAAATTGAATTTATTTCCTTTCAACTCAAGAAATTTAGTAAGTATAACACGTAACCCACCGTGTTAGTCTAGTAGTGAACACATCTTCGCAAATCAGCTGATTTCGAAGTCGAGAGTTCTAAGGGTGTAAATCCTAGTAAAAGCAGTTTACTCTTACACGGGTTTGAATACTAGATCGTGGATACCGATGTTTTGGTGGTTGGGTTTCAATTAACCACACATCTCAGGAATGGTCGAACTTAAACTGTACAAGACTACATTTCATTTACACTCATACATGTCATCCTCATTCATTCTCTGAAGTAATACTTTACGGTGGTTCCGGAGGTTAAATAGAAAAAAAAAGAAAGTATGTATAACACATTAAATTTTTTATTAATATTAATATGCAACTGACAATTATCATTTAGTTGGAAGTTGATGATTTGAAAGCATTTTAATCGTTTGATTAGACTGCCAGTAATAATATAAATATATATCAACCAGTTTAACAATTTTAAGTTATTTTTTCTTTTATAATAAATGCACTGAACAATTTACTGTAAAAGATGATTGCTGTAATTTTACGGTTACATGATTTATAATCAAATCGATGCAACTGAATTGAATGAAATGCAATTTATTATAATGCATACAATTCATTTGAAAGGATCAGTCGATTAAAATAGATATTGAATACCAATAAAGTTACGTAAAATGCTAATCAAAGGAAAATAAGTAAAAGAAAATTTATACAATACAAGAAAAAAAAATATAAGGTTGTTGAAATGTACATACAAAAAATACTTCAATGGAGTTATTTTTATTAAGTCTTCAGGTTGCACAACCAGGAAAATAAGAAACGATTACAAATTTTATATGAAGTAAAAATTATTCACGAAAAATATATTGTTAGCGCAGTACGTTCAGAAAGTCGCTGTGCAGTATGCTGATAAATTATATGTTGCATTCTGTTCTTTCAGGGTAAGTTGGTTACCCACCGGCTTGGCCTAGTGGTGAACGCGTCTTCCCAAATCAGCTGATTTGGAAGTCGAGAGTTCCAGCGTTCAAACTCTAGTAAAGTCAGTTATTTTTACACGGATTTGAATACTAGATTGTGGATACCGGTGTTCTTTGGTGATTGGGTTTCAATTAACCACACATCTCAGGAAATAGTCGACTGAGGCTGTACAAGAATACACTTCATTTACACTCATACATATCATCCTCATTCATCTTCTGAAGTAATACCCTAATCGTTGGAAATCTCGACTTCGAAATCAGCTGATTTGCGAAGATGCGTTCACCACTAGACCAACCCGGTGGGTCGATGTAATAAAGCCTTTCTTTCTTTTTCCTGTTTAGCCTCCGGGAATTACCGTTCAGATATTACTTCAGAGGATGAATGAGGATGATAAGTATGAGTGTAAATGAAGTGTAATCTTGTACAGTCTCAGGTCGACCGTTTCTGAGATGTGTGATTAATTGAAACCCAACCACTAAAGAACACTAGTATCCACGATCTAGTATTCAAATCCGTATAAAAGTAATTGCCTTTACTAGGATTTAAACTTGGAACTTTCTCGACTTCAAAATTAACTGATTTGCGAAGACGCGTTTACCATTAGTCCAACCCAGTGGGTTTCGATGTAACAAAGCCTATTTTGCTTCAACTTAACAGATGAAGATAACACACCGTTAATGAAAAATATCAATCAATTTTTTTTCTCTTTTTTTAGATAAAGCATATATTACGGAACACCAATTCAGTTAGTTATATCACTCTGCCTCAGCTTTTAAGTGCTTCTTTGAATACAGTGATATTCAATAAAGAACGACCTTAGTTAAAAGAAAAAAAATTTAATAGCGATTTAATTTTAATATAGTTAATCTCTTATTCGATTATAATAAATTCAGATTTCGACAAAACGATTATTCAAGAACAGATATAAATTACCTTAAATGATTTAAAATAAAAAATTAAAATAAATTAACCTTTTCCAAGAATTTATACTATTAGCATTAGGCGTGGTGTACAAATACATATTAATACCAAAAAAGGATAAATGTAAAGGAATGTGTAAAGTAAGACTTTTTAAGTCACAATGGACTAACAAGTAACCATTAATTACTAAATATGATATTAGTATAATTTATTATTCAAAATAATATTCAGAGTCAAAATAATAAAAAGTTAAAATATTAAGTTACGGAAAATACTTAAAAGAGAGAGAGAGAGATAGAATGAGTAAAAAGAACAATGAAATATAAAAATAGCCTACTTTACATACATAATTTGCGTTTGCTTATGTATAAGTAAGACGTATAATAGTCGCATCGGTAAAATGACTTATTTGCTCGACACAAAGCTTCAAAAAAAAAATTAAAGAAATTATTATTATTACCGTCTGTTCATGTGAAAACAGTAAAAATAAAAATGATTCTATTAAAATAACAATAAAATGCATAAATAAAATAAACGTTTAAACACAAACAGAAATTGAAACAAATACAACTAGTCCTACCCTACTAAAGGGCATTTGTATGTGTGTCGGTGTGTGCGTTCCCCTTATCTTAGCACCGGAATGTAGCGAACAATAGCGAAAAATCCCGATTCGTTAGTACATGTCTCGTGGTGGTCAGGTGTATACTTGTTATTTTCTAATTTTATTAATAAAAGAAAGGGATTATTACGTTAATATTTAGCAGTAAAAAAAGGATTCTTTATTTAGCAAGAAAGAGTCGTTTGCGCATCCGGTCTGCGAATCACTTACATACACTTTGCGCCAATAGACGTTGGCAATACACTTTGCAATACACGTTGCAGCTGAACCGGCAACTAATCCAACCTCAAGACTTTTTCTTTCTTTTTTCTGTTTAGCCTCCATTCAGATAATAATTCAGAGGATAAATGAGTATGATATGTATGATTTTAAATGAAGTGTAGTCTTGTACAGTCTCAGGTCGACCATTCCTGAAATGTGTGGTTAATTGAAACCCAACCACCAAAGAACATCGGTATCCACGATCTGGTATTCAAATTCGTGTAAAAATAACTATCTTTACTAGGACTTTAACGCTGTAACTCTCGACTTCCAAATCAGCTGATTTGGGAAGACGCGTTCACCACTAGACCAATCCGGTGGGTTAAACACACGAATAAACGAAGAAGCCAACTCCCTGTTATCAATATGGCTAGCGTTAAACTTTATACGTCTATTAAAAAATATTAAATTCTACATCTAATCACTCCTTAAGCCTATTTTAAATATAAAAGCACCAAAATTTTCGGGAAAATATTATCTACGCACTAATATTTCTTTTCTTAAAATATTTCTGTAAAATACGTTATATTCAGACAAACATGAGAATACGCACGCGTCGAGGGTCCAGGGAACAGAACCCCCTGACTAGACGGTCGGCGAGCGAAGCGACCCCTGACCTGCTAGTATTTAATAACACAATAACTGTCTGAGGAACACGATATTAACATAGAAACGATCGATATACACAACTGCAATCAATATAAACGATTCTCTCGATATATACAACGACATTAAATTTAGTAAATGAAGTTTTAGGTTATTTATTTTTCTTTTTTTAGTGATTTATTTAGTAGTAAGATCGGTGAGTTTTCAACTGCCGAAAAATTCTGCAACTAGCGAAGCATTTCTGGATCCACTATTTTATAAATACAGAAAACAACTTTTACTTTAGACGTTCTAACGATCGTCTACAGTTCTGTATGTAAAAGATCATAGTTATTCGGAAATGTTATATATTCGCAACCAATTTTCAAAATTGAAACGGGATGTTTGCTACTAAATACAAGATAACGATGGAGCCACATACCAAAAAAAAGAGCGATGCTTTTCAACTATGTATTTTTTCGGCAATTGTGTTTTTTTACTTCCTTGTACGACGAAAAGGAAGTATTGTGATCACAAAACATTTCGGTTTTCAATTTCAACGGAAATATCCATTTTGACCATCCCTGAATCCACTTTGATTAGTTTCGGCGTGACGTCTGTACGCACGTATTTATCTCGCATAACTCAAAAACGATTAGGCGTAGGATGTTGAAATTTTGGATTCAGCACTGTTGTAACATCTAGTTGTGCACCTCCCCTTTTGTATTGCAATCGAAATTAAAATTAAAATTTTAATTAATAAAATATTTGGATTTTAAAGGGAAGGCACATCGGTTCGAATTAGACTTCATCTCCTTTTGTATTTTTTTTAATTTAAATATATTGATTTAATAATTAATTATTAACCCGTGATTGTAAATAGGTTTTTTACAATAAATAATAATTCAATGATAAAAAAAATTAAACAAATTTTTAGTGAAATAAAGTTTCATGTACTTTTAAAAATGTGTAAATATAATTTAATAGGCACTAAATATGTGTATATGTAATACATTTGGCGAAACATCTGTTTATTTAATATAAATTAAAAAATTGTTTTTTTTAATTTTATTTAATTATTCTGGAATTTCTGTTTAATTTTATCTACCTTAAAGTTGACTGAAAAATAGACCCTCACAAGAACAACATAAACACTGAGGTATACATGCCCGTTTTATTTACAAAAAAATGCCTAAAAATTCCTAAGATATTTAAGATTGAAAAACTGAAACGACAGCCATTTTTAAATTTTCCAACGAAGATTATCGTTATTTTTCCCTATCAAAAGATGTTAGTTTAGAATAAGGTACAACATTTTATTGCATTATCTCCAACCGTTGAAAAATAATTTTTTTTCTCAAAACCACAAAATGGCGGACAGACAGAATGTGTTTCGTATCTATGTTCATTGGACATTTTTTCTTCAGTATGTTAAGCAGAATCAGTTTCTAGAGTTTGGCCTCATCTTTTAAGGACACGCTGTATAAGGCATTTATTAATTTTTTTATTATAAGTTACTGTTATATAATATTTATTGCATAACATCACACAAAACTTATACATTATTAAAAATATAATATTGAAATAAACGAAACATATTCTAATATTAAAAGAATAGGAAGTTACATACGATAAAGATGTGAAATCTGTGCTGCTACATAGTAGCAGTTAATAGGAATGAAAACATTACAAAATATTATAATGAATAAAACAATAAGAGGAAATACAGTTTTAACTTACTTTACAAATTTGAAACTAGTAACTAACTTTTTTTTACAGCTATTTACTCTCGTTTCTTTTTTCTTTATTCTTTTATTAATTACTTAAAATTCTATTTTACATAAATCCACAAACATGCTCTTTTATACTAAATTTCTTTTTGTACGGATCTATTATTTCTTCTTCTGCACCAGAAAAATTAACATTTGCAATGTAAATTTTGCAATAGAGAGATCCATCTCAATTCAAACGTAACAAATATTATTAAAAGACAATAAGATACAATTAAAAAAACGATGTACGCATTTTTAAATTTATTATAATACCGCGTTAAATAATTGTCTTAAAAGAAATTTTGACACTCCGTACTTTGTTACAAGTAATAATTATTCTTGTTACGAAACATGTTATATGTTGGTTAATTATTTTCATAACCTAGAAAACTATTTACGATGTAATTTATAAACATAAACCTTTTTTTATTTGCATAACAATTCATTTAAAGATCGTTAAATACGTTTAAAAATACCAATAATTAAAGATGAAAAATTAATATAAGTCTAACGATATTAGGTGAATAAAAACATTCAGATTAAAAAAAAAAAAAGTACAACTTACAACTGCGGGTTGTTTCTGATGTGGTTGCTTCTGAGGAGTGCTTACGCACACAACTTAAGTTAAAATATTTATCATTTTATTTAAATATAATATTTTTTCGTTTATTTAATTCAGTGAATATAAATAAAGCGCGCGCGCATAACGTATTTAATTCGCACGGGTGTGGTGGTAATAGAGGCGGCGATCGGCACTAACTAAACAAAAGTAATTTCACAACTTACATAGAAGAAATTTCGCTTGTACAATCGACAGACTGGTGCAGTCTCGAGGATTAACGCACCAGGTACTGAGTCATCCGGGCGATCGAGTTCGACACCCGGCCAGATAGAGCTTTCTTTTTTTAATTTTTAAATATTATTCATTTATTTAATTCTACCGCTCACCAGTGACGTCACAACATAACAAAGTTTAGAACATTTTTTTGGGATAGGCGTGGGGGAGCCATTTTGCAATTTAAAAAAAAAAATATTGTTATTTTTTAATCGTTAACTAATGTATCTAAAAAAAATAAGACCTTAATTAGGCGAAATCTCGTTATACCGAGGGTGACCTCGCTCTATAGCCTCTATAGCGGATGGAAAATTTCCATCCGGTTTTTTGGGTTCCTTAGGTGTCAAAACGTCAAGATCCGGTGAAAACCGCATATGCCCAAATTGGACCGATTACAATACTTTCCATTCTAAAGTTATATTGCTATCTAGACGGAAAATTAAAACTATTGATGGAGAGAGGGAGAGAGAAAGAGAGTTTGAGAGTCTCGGTAAGCGTTTGTATGCGGGTATATATATATATATATATATATATATATATATATATATATATACACGTTTAAAACTATTTCATTCCCATATATTTATTCATTATGTTCACAATTGTTCACAAGGTTATATTTTGTATATGTATGTAGTGTAGTCAAAAATAAATTTATTTGCCAAAATAAATTCTATGGAATAGTTCCAATATTTCATAGATCATTATAATAAATAACATTATTTACATAATCAGTTAAGATGTTAAGTAATGACGCAACTATTTCCAAATAAACAGGGTAATATTTATACTGAAACAAACAAACTTTAAAATTTTTACTAATTTAGTATTTATTTTATAGAACTGTAAAATAAAAACGGTTTTTTTTCGGATTTGTCAGATTTTCAGATTTGAATGTGTTTATCAGATTTCTTTTTGCTTAATATCACCACATACGCTTGAAGCTTGTGCGTGTGTGGTTATGGAAATGTAGCGTATGAAAAATGTAATACCTCACCGGAATTCGAACCCAGGACCTACGGATGAAAGGCCGAGACGCTAACACTAGCGCCACGAGAGGCCGGCATTTGAGTTGACAAATTTTGTTTAAGATATTAAATAAATTTACTAGTTTCAATCTTTATTTAATAATTATCTTCTTTTTTCTATTGTACCGAGACCGATTTAGAGTTTCATCATTCTGCACGTATTTAAATGTTATTTTTGTTATTCACGTTTGTAGTGAGGCTAATGCAATTGACCGTTTTCAGTTACTGTAATTTATGCAATTAAAGGGAAAAAGAACTGACATGATTCAACTAGATCATGATTCTTAATCCAGTAAATTACCAGTGATGGTTCAACTTCATTTTATAATAATAGACACAACAAACAAGTCTGCAATGGTAATATACTACATTTGAACGTAACACTTTTAAAGCCTTTAAGACTAAATAAATAAATCATCTTTTTCTTTTTCAAAACACAAAATTTTATAGGACATGCAGCCTTTTTTAACATCAAATTATTTTTTAGATTAATTGAAGTCATAAAAATCTCTTTTAGTTGAAATTATAAAATAAAAAAAAAATAAAACATTTGATTACATATAAAATATTATTTTTTTTAAAAAAGCTTTTATTTAACTAATATTAATATTAACATTAATAAAAAAAGGAAACAAATTAGAAAAACCTTCTACAAAGTTAAAAATAAGAATTAAATCAAATTGAGAATTTTAAACAAAAAAATATAATATATTAACAAATATAAAAATGCACTGAAAAGTAAAAAATAAATTATATTAATAGCTAATAAATAAATGTAATAATTATTAAGTTTTAAAATTAAAAGTAATGAAAATATTTAGTTAATTAAAATCGTGGCGCAGTTTTTATTACAATCTTTTCGAATAAGTATTTGTAGACATTTACTGTATTTTTAAATATATTTTTTGTTTAATGAGGTTGTTTAGTGTATGTATATACTTTATTTATCTGTAATAAAATAAGTGTTTCACCACAACAATGCTCCCGCACATTCGGCCTTATCAATTCGTCAGTTTTGTACCAAAATCAGATTACTGTCCTCTCTCAGCCTCCCTACTTGCCAGACTTTGCTCCTAGCGATTTTTTTCTTATTTCCGAAATTAAAATCAATGATGAAAGGACGCCGTTTTGAGACTACTGATGACATTAAAGCAAATTCGTTACCGACCTTAAAGCCCATCTCAAATGAAGCTATCCAGGATCGCTTCGAAAAGTGGAAACACCGCTTGGAAAAGTGTGTGAATAGAACAGGGGAGTACTTTGAAAAGGATGAGGACCAGTAATCTGTAAAATTAATAACAAAGATTAAAAAAAATAAAGTTTGGTTATTTTCCGAACAGACCTCGTATGTTTCTTACATGTGGGTAAAGGTACGTCCAGACTGTCTCAGATAGTAGCTAGTTTTTGAAATCCTGCACTTTAACGTGTATAATAATACAAATTGTATCGTTTATTATTTGTATGTTACTAATTACGTGAAATATGAATTATTATGATTACTATGTATGATGCTTTATTGTACTTTTGATCTCTAGAATATTTATCTTTTTTTTTACTTAGTTCGAGTAGTAGTTTTTAATACATAACGTAAGATATATATATATATATATATATATTTATATTATACTTTTATTCTCGTAATTAATCAACAAAACACAATGTTTTGTGTTTGGAAAATCAATTTTTATTATTTCACGAAAAAAAAATGTTTCATTATACGTATTTGCTATCGCAAGCTCATGAATGTAGTGTAAAGAAATGCGCGTACAAAATATATCATGGGCTTTTATTCGTAGCTTTTACAACTCTAACAAACCTTTAACGATAACCATAAATACAACTCACAATGATTATCAATTCGCATTGTTTTTTTATCCGTTTAAATTTCTGTACTCTACAATTTAAAAAAAAGAATCATTTACAAAAATAAAACAATTAACAGATGGATAAATCAGAGAACAGGTTCAAAACTGTACAACTGTTTTTATTTAGAACACGTTCATATATTTATTTAAAAATAAAAAAAAAACGTAAATGATAAAAAAAAAATTCAACTAGAAACCTTCAAGCGTGACCACGTATATAGAAGGCTCCGAGCATGACCACAGTTTACATAGCAGAGGTCCGCGACCCTGGATCTGATTACCGACTGTGATGCGACGTTTTTATTGTTACTGTAAATTATAAACAAAAAACTAGCGAGAAAAAATAGAATTAAATTATTAAGGAATACATTTAAAAAGATATATTCCTTTATCAGTCTTTTAAAAGAAAAAAACAACTACATTTGTGTGATGTTAAAATTTACCAGTTGATTTGAGTAATTTTATATTTGAGTAACTGTACAACGCATGTGCGAGTTTAGTATACAATAATTTTACTAAATACGTGTACAGATTAATCTTGTGTTAAGGGTATTAACTCACATGTAACAGTAACTTTTAGCAAATTTTCTCAGGATATAATCAAGATACCTTAAGGGTAATTTGACTCCTTTCTTTAATTCAACAAATAGGATTTTTTATATATCCATAAAAAATGAGGATTTAATCATGCTTGTAACGTAAAGCCATAAAAAAACACAAAAATATAAAGATATATTATATTTAATATAAAGATATAATATATAAAGATCCTTTATATTTGATAAATCCATAAAATCTGGTGTAAAGATCTAGTTCGAAATGACTTTAAGACCTAGCTCTAAAGGATGACATATAACACGCTGACAACGCCAGGCCACATACATCTGTAACGACCCTTCAGAAATTGAGAGAACTTGACTGGGAGGTTTTAACGCGACCACCGTATAGCCCGGACCTGGCACCGCCAGACTATCATTTGCTTCGGTCTCTGCAGAACTCCCTGAATGATTTTAAGTTCAAAAAGAGGTCTGTGAAAACCAAATGTCAAAAACTACAGAAATTCTACAGTTACGAGTTTATGGTGTTGCCGGAAAAATAGCAGAAGGGAAAACACCCTTTACCCGATATAATTAATAAACATCAAATTATCTTATATAAAACATATGCACATGATATTCTAATAACACATGGTCAACAATATAATAATGAAGAGAACATAATAATCGAAGAAATGAACACTTTTAACAATGATATTAAATTTATTTTTACAAAGTAAAATAACAATAGCATTGATTACTTGATTATAAAATTTAACAAAAATTTTAACAATAAAATTTATGTTGATGTATAAAGAAAAACAACCAAACAAGACACTGGAATACATTTTAACTCTTTTCATCCGTGGAATCAGAAAGCATCTTTTAATTTATTAATTACAGAGCAATAAAATATTTAAAACACAATAATATAAAACTAAAGAATGAAATAAATAATGTTAAACATATCACATTAAATAACGGTTACGATGAAAACTTAATAAATAAATTATAAACCAAAATAAAAAATAAAAAATACATAAAGGACAAAATAAAACTAACAAATAATACTGCAGACGAATACGTTAAAATAGAATATAATATACATTACAATAAGTTTAATAAAATATGTAAAACATTTAAATTAAAAACAGTGTATACAACTAATAATAATATAACAGATTACATAAATAATAAGGATCTTTCTAAAACAATAAAATATCACGACAAACGTGATCTAGAAAAACAAGGAGTATATAATCTTAAATGTGTAAATAATGATTTGAAATACGAGGTGTGTGAGAAAAGTAATGTGATTGGTAACACTGCGAGCGATCTGGCAACGCTGTGTCTACCGGTCTGTACTAGACCGGTTTGTTCATCCCTTCCACATGCTCAGTAGTAGTTTCAACTCCGTTCAGCCAACACATTATCTTTGACAGTGCCATCAGCGAAGTTGTGTTTTTGTTTTGTGTTACGAAAATGGAGCATCAGAATTTAGAGCGATGTTGTGCAAGTTTTGTGTTAAACTTGAGGAATCCGCGAGTGTGACCTTTGAAAAGTTGAAACAGGCCTATGGAAAACATTGCTTAACAAGATCACAAGTTTTTCGCTGGCACAAATCATTTTTGGAAGGCCGAGAACACGTTGAAGATCAACCTCGCTCAAGGAGACCTTCAACTTCAAAATCTGACGAAAACGTTGAACGTGTGAGGGTTCTTGCGAGATCAGACCATCGTTTAACAATAAGGATGATGAGTGAACAGTTAAATTTAAACACTTTCACCGTACATCAAATTTTGACAGACAATTTGGACATGTGAAATCGGTGCCGAAAAACCTCACAACGGAACAGAAGGACAATCGAAGAAACGTGTGCGTTGATCTTCTTGAAAGGACTGACAATAAACAAGAATTCTTCAATCGTGTAATCATCACAGGTGATGAATCCTGGATATTTGAGTACGATCCTGAAACAAAGCAGCAAAGCGAAGAGTGGCACACTCCGTCATCTCTTCGACCGAAAAAATGTCGAATGAGCAAATCAAAGATCAAAACCATGCTGATTTGCTTTTTAGACAGTAGGGGTGCATAATGAATTTGTTCCTCCAGGACAAACTGTCAACCAAGTGTTTTACAAAGGTGTCCTTGAAAGGCTCAGGAAAAGAGTGATTCGCGTGAGACCAGACATTGCAAACATGTGGATGCTACATCATGACAATGCCCCGTGTTACACGGCCATTTCCATCAGGGAATTTTTGACCTCAAAACGCATTCCTACGGTTCCTCAATCCCCCTATTCACCTGATTTGACTCCTTGCGACTTTTTCCTTTTCCCGAAATTGAAAAGTGTGTTAAAAGGACGTCATTTTGGAACTCTGGAGAACATTCAAAAGACTGTGATCGACCAGTTAAAAGCTGTACCAGTTGAAGCCTTCCAGCGCTGCTACCAGGAGTGGTAACAACGACTCCGCCGGTGTATAGCTGCCCAAGGGAACTACTTTGAAGGGGATAATATTGTTGTTTGAAAAAAATAAAAACTTTGGTAAGTAAAATAGTCAGTCTCATTACTTTTTTCACACACCTCATATATTGGTATGCCAAATCGTTCATTCTCAAGTAGATTTAAACACATCAATTGCATAAATAAAAATAATAAAGATCGATGTAACTTTGTTAAACACATTAAAGAAAATGGACATAATTACAATCCAAACGATTTTTTTGAAATATGGAATACACTAAATAACTAAAAAACTGGTATATTGGAGAAATTTCATTTATAATTTTATTATAGATGAACAAATCAGAATTGATAATATTTTATTCAAGTAAATTATACAATAATAATTAATTATTACATTGGGTAACTGAAACAATTTATACTCCATTAACAGTCGTAAATATTACTGACAAGATGTTTTTCGTTAATGTTGACTTTTTTCAACTATTGATAATCAGCTATTATGAACATAACAATTTTAAATTTTATTTTTATTTTAATTCCTGTTTATAAAAATTTATATGCACAACTATAAAATTCATAATTAATCAGTATCCCTAATGATGCAGAAATAATCCGAAAGCGCTTAGATAGTAAATACAATTGTTTGTACGTGGATACTCTATATTTATATAAAAAAAGCAGAACATCAAAAAAAAAAAATGGTGCGGTCTCATAATGTTATTTTCCATGATCAATAAATATGTTCTCAATTTTGACCTCAATACTTTTTAGATAACCGAATATTTAAACTATGCCTTTATAATTTTTGGAAAATATTTCTAGTAGTCAGAAACAATATATTGGTATCACTGGAAAGAAGGAAAGAAAGAATTTCAAAAAACATAATAGTGTTAAGATCTGAAAATCAAAATCATTTTCACTTTATTCCTTAACATAATAAAATTACAAATCTTTAACTAAAATTATATAATACCTTAACTCTTCAGGAAAAAATTATTTATATTATCCGTAAAGGACTCAATGGTCATTATAATATCATAATTTTTTGAATAATTCATAAACATTTTTCATATTAATTGTATATTTACTTCAACGAGTAAAATCAACTACGTATCTTAGAACAGCAGAACTGCAAACCTCATTCCACAATATTTCGGATGTTATCACTTTCAATGGATCCTGACTAATGTTTCATCATTACACCGCCCATTTGATTTTACATACAAATTATATATAATAATAAGATAAAAATAAAAATAAAATTAATGAAGAAAGTAAAGGAAACATAAAAACGAAATTCCATTTAGTTTAGTTAAACATAACATACGAAATGTTACGTTGGAAAAAAATAAATTATTTTCTATAGAAACGAAAGGAAGTCATTAGATATCTTATAATAAGTCATTAGCACTAGCTAAGAAGAAAATTCATTCTTAAAACGTTCGTGTATACAATTTAATTCATATCTATATATATAAACACACACACACTCACACATATAAACAATAAAACCACAAATTGTTGTTTACCGACCTACCATTGAAATTGCGAAAATATTATTAAATTACATTTTACTTCAATGCCATCTAATTCCTTTAAATTATTCGTTCTCAAAGTGGGCGATAACGTCCCTTGCGAGCACTGTTGGCCCTCAGGAGTGACGGTAGAAGGCTCAAAGAAAATTGGGGTTGTTCAGGCGGTCTACGAAGGCGATGGCTGATTAAAAGTAATGCAAAAATTATGTTTACCTGATATTTCAAACTAAAATTAAATACTTACTACTAGGTCAAAAGATTAAAGGGATACATATTTTATGATAAAAAAATGATTATATTCAAAATAATTTTTAACAGTATACTTCAGATTTCAAAAATTATCAAATTTTTTAAAAAAATTCAGAAAAGTTTTAAAAATTAGAAACTTTTTCTACGTGTTTGATCGAGCGCATGGGGGAAACGAAATTTTTCCAGTAAACTGCATTAAAATCGTTTAAAAGCTTAAGACTATAGCTTTAATTTATTTTTTGTATGTCTCTTTACGGTTTTTCTGAACCGAAATATTCCATTTTAAAGTGGAAAGGCCACTTTTGTCTTTAATTCTGCATATCTCCCGATCTAAGCAACGTATTGGTACAAATAAATATGGAAATTAAAGGGGTTTGATCTAGTTTTAATGACAAATTGAGAGGTCTTTAATGTAACGTTGCAGTTTTTGGCTTTTGTTCAATTTATGCCGAGGTGTTGAAATCTTTAAAGATTGAGACTGCAACATGTATCACCCGCTCACAGCTTAACCAAAATCATGTATACTTTCAAATATGATTAAATATGCCTTTTTAAATGCTCTGATTTAAAACTTAAGTTTCACTTAGAAATAGGATATGCCACGTTTAAAAACAATTATTGCAATTGCTGTTTTTAAGAGGGCACCTTAAATATAGGAATTGCAATTATTATTTTTATCAGATGGTAAGTTTAGAAATTTTGGGGCGCTAGAAAATTTGTAATTCTCAATTTGGATGGTGGGCGAAAATGTTTGAGAATCAATGCTTTAAATGAGCACACTTAAATAATCAACTATAAATGTATTATGACAGTGGAAACTAATTAATAACTAACGTCATATAAATTGTCCTGCATAAAGACAGTGAATGGAAATACTAAGAATAAGTAATATAAGTTATTTAAACATCCAATAATTAAAGTTTCGTTGTGATTCATAAGGAATTTCAGTAACCTATGAGAAAGATGAATAAAAAACCAGCTTTCATAATAATAATAATATGCCTCTGTTTGTGGCACGGAAATTTTTTACCTGAGTAATATATAAAATAAGAACACCGGTCTCTACGTTCACGTCACTACTGCCTTAGATTGTACAAAGATTGTGCAATTCATTTAATCAAAGCGGTGAGAAATTTTATATTTATTTAAAAATTTCGGAATGATATCGCTGTTATTATTACTTATTTTTATAAATAAATTTAAACAGGTTGATAGCAAACACCTGACAACTTTACATGGCGCTGAAGATTAATTTTAAAAATTACAGTAATCGTGAAGTCGTGAGAGAAGAAGATAGAAGAAGTTTTAACGACCTCTTTATATCGTCTAATGTATTACGTTGACGTACGTATGTGAACCGAATCTGTAGTCAGTTTACGTAAAATTTCACGTAAGTAAAAGATAAAAATAATGTAGCTACAGTTTAGTATGCACAAACAATTTTATGTATATATAAAACAAAAATATTAATAATGATAATAAATATTCAACACTTTTCGTAGATAAAATTTAAGCACAGGCTTACATATGTTAATATAAAAAAGTTATTAGTAAGTTTTAGTAAAGTATTATCACGGCTACGCCGATAAGTCATACATCTTGCACAGCTTTTATTACATTAATTATTTATTATACGTAATTATTTCTATATTATTATTATTACATAATAATTATTATATAAAATATTAACACATACAAAAGAAATTCGTATATAGGTTAACGTTAACAAATTTAATTAAGTAAATTTTTTTTATAAATCTAACACTCTCTTCAATAAAGCTAAAATAAGAAAATCTTTAAAAAAGTAATTTCTGCATTTTAGGTCCGGGGTCTATAATTTAAAAAAATTGTACACGTTTCTTGATAACAGATGATGTTGTCTTAAGAGGAATGGAGATTATGTTAGAAACACTAACTAAAGTACTAAATTAATAAGGAGAAGACAAATATTCTGATTGTAGGAAGGTACAAAAGTTGATATTAAATTAGATGGTATTGTTGTAGACATACCGGGTTGGTCTAGCGACCAACCAAATCAGCTGATTTGGAAGTCGAGAATTCCAGCGTTCAAGTCCTAGTAAAGTCAGTTATTTTTACACGGATTTGAATACTAGATCCGTGGATATCGGCGTTCTTTGGTGGTTGGGTTTCAATTAACCACACATCTCAGGAATAGTCGAGCTGAGATTGTACAAGACTACATTTCATTTACAAAAAAAAAATATTTGAAATACGTAAACATTAACTAAATGAATATTTAATTTTAAGAGATGTAAATATTATTATAATTAACAGAAATTAATTAACAAAACCCCTCTAATTTCTATACAACAAATATATTTAATACGAACACTTTTGTAGCGAGCAAAAGATTTTCCAAGTTAAATAAAGTAGTAATTATAAAATTATTTATTTAACCCTTAATTAATAAGTAATGAATTTTCTTTTATAAGTAATGAAAATAAAAATGTATTTTTTAAGTAATGAAAGTTAAAGACTCTGAAAATCATCTCCTAATAGAAAATACTAAGTGCGTTAACACTAGCACAATACCTTCTCCATAGCCGGCCTCCGTGGCGCGAATGGTATCGTCTCGGCCTTTCAACCGGAGGTCCCGGGTTCGAATCCCGGTCAGGCATGGCATTTTCACACACGCTATAAATCATTCATCTCATCCTCTGAAGCAATACCTAACGGTGGACCCGATGTTGAAAAAAAACATCTTCATGGTACGGATACAAATCATATTAATTCAACCCATATTAAGTCAATTTATTTGTGCATAATGAAACGGGTCGTATCATAACTTACAACAATGCATGATATATAGATAAGAGGGTGGACACACCCTGTACAATTAGTGGTTGATGTTTTCTTAAACAGGAGTGGGAGAAAATAAGTGGAAAGGAGGAAGATCTACTATTGAAGTATCTGGTGGGAGATGGGAATAGAAACCATGTAGGATGCTGTCAGTCCATTAAAGTGAAGGTAATTTCATGAGAATTCATTAAAAAATCCAATTATAAAACTATTTTTTTTATCTATTCATAATAAAAAAAAGAAAGAGATAAAGAGATTGCAGTTAAAGACAAGAAAAATAGTTCTAAATTAAATGGATAAAAGGAACTACACCCACTCCCGAATCGAAAATAGTAGCCATGCAAAGAACTTAGTAAATCCACTAAACAGTAATGGCGTCAAACAATAATACTAAATGAAATATTGAAGAGAAATAACAACAGAAGAATAAATTGCCGCACACGCACACACACAATTTTTTATCTGCATTATTTTATATTTCAGATATCCTCAAAATTTGAGTAAAGAGCAATGAACTGAAATCATACTGAGGGCCATTTATTATGGTTGTTATGTAAAGCACATATATAAATAAAAATGGTTTTTATAAAAAAAAAATTATTTTTCTATGTATGTAGACTTACGGGAGACTAGATAACAAAAAGTCTGATTTGGTAGTCGAGAGTTCCAGCGTTCAAGTCCTAGTAAAGCCAGCTATTTTTACACGGACTTGTATACTAGATCGTGGATACCGGTGTTCTTTGGTGGTTGGGTTTCAATTAACCACACATCTCAGGTATGTTCAAACTGAGAATGTACAAGACTACACTTCATTCACACTCATACATATCATCCTCATTCATCCCCTGAAGTATTATCTAAACGGTAGTTACCGGAGGTTAAACAGGAAAAAGAAAGAAGATAACAAAAAGTAAGAAAAAAGCAACGTTACAGACAATAATATCTCAATTTTCTTTAATGAGACGCTCGTAGTCAATCTAAGAGTAAATTGTACCCCTCACATCAACCATCAGTTTTTCATAACATTCTAATCATTTAATTTCTGTATAAATACCACGTTTCCTACTGGTTTTGTCCTGAAATTCTACAAAAACAATAGTCAGTGGCAATTATTTATTATGAGGGAGCTTAGTTTGGCGAAGATTATGTCTCTATCGACTCACATAGGGACTCTTGACTCCTACTCGAAGGAATAGGAAAAGATCTTTACTAATATCTGATACTCGAATTAGAATTGGTAAAGATTGAATTTTATTTCTTCTGTTATCTATAAAAGAAAAAAATGAACAAATCACCATGAAATCAAAATCAGTTGGCAATAATGTAACTTTTAATTATATCAACAAGAAAACTTTATACAAAGTACCGTGTGTTTCAAAATGAATAACGGGTTTTTAAAGTAATGTAATATTTAGTAATTTTTAGTTATGTTAATAAATGATACAGGAAATGAAAGATCAACTCAAAGAGTTTTTCCTGTAAGTGTACAATGTGACCACTATTCATCACACGGCACACATCCTTCTTCTTTTTCCTGTTTAGCCTCCAGTAATTACCGTTCAGATATTACTTTAGGGGATGAATGAGGATGATATGTATGAGTGCAAATGAAGTGTAGTCTTCTACAGTCTCAGGTCGATCGTTCCTAAGATGTGTGGTATTTTAAACCCAACCACTAAAGAACACCGGTATACACGATCTAGAATTCAAATCCGTAAACAAATAACTGACTTTACTAGGACTTGAACGTTGGAACTCTCGACTTCCAAATCAGCTGATTTGGGAAGAAGCGTTCACCACTAGAGCAACCCGGTGGGTTCGACACACATCTTGCCGGTAGGAGAGTTCATCCAGTACTTTAATCAGCAAATCTGGAATAATTGATGCGACAACTGCTTCAATCCTGTGTCTTTTCCCCGGTAACAGTGGCACATACACTTGATCCTTTATAAATACCCAAAGAAAAAAATCGCACGGGATCAGATCGGGTGAACGTGAAGGCCACGGCAAACAAGCCCTGTCATCTGCTTCCCGGCGACCAATCTAGCGGTGGGAGAGGATTTCATTCAACCGATCACATAGAGCATAATTCCATTGAGGAGACGCACCATCATGTTGTCAAATAAAGTTCTGTGCTTCGTATGGCAGTTGAAGAAAATTTTCGGAGGACCGATTTCCCAGGACTACGCACAAAAGACTCCACAAGAGATCCACATTCTCGTCGGACACACTCGATGTCCTGTACTCTTCCCTTTACAAATACAGCCAGTGTTTTAAAATTGTTTATACAATCTACGAATATTATTGTCATTCTGGGGATCAAAAAGGAACGCACGTTGAACGGTAATTAATGATTCACACTTTGCAAACTACAAAACACAGAACGCTTTCTATTGAGGGATCGGTATCATTGCTACTAGCGCTTTGCTACAGGAAACATTTTATGAACTTGCACATACCTGAAACTGTTTGAGTTGAACTTTCATTTCATATATAATTAAATAATGTACGTGAAACTTGATAAATATTAATTAGTTGATATTCGTTTTGAAACACGATACTTAAAAGTAGTAAATTGAAATTTTTTCTGATAATGATAAAAAAGAACCTCAAAAAGTAATAAATAATGAAACCATAGTTTTTACCAACAAGGGTGGTTTAGTGGTAAAATCTTTTATTCGGATTTGAATACGAGAGAGTGGATACTGGTGTTCTTTGGTGGTTGGGTTTCAATTAATCACAAGTCTCAGGAATAGTCGACCTCAGTTTGTTCAAGACTTACAAATTTACCGGTAAAGTTCCATTACACTGATAAGTCGCTAATGACTTTAATTGTTAATGCGACTATATAAAAAAAAGTTTTTAATTGAAATAACGCTCCTTTCAAAGATAAAGACCGTATTTCAGATTATAAAAAAAAAGAATGTATATATATATATAGAGGACGTTTTTAGGAACGTCTACCTAAAGACACTTCTTGCGTTTAAAGGATTATAATTGATACGTAAGTTTTTCTTATATTACAAGAGTATCCCAGTAATAAAGATTAAATGTAAATCAATATTAATTACGCGTAAAATAAGAAAAATCATAACAGTTGTTAATATGAAAATTCGCCCATCTCCTTGGCGGAGTGGTAGCGTCTCGGCCATTCACGCGCAGGTTCCGGATATAAATCTCGGTCAGATATGGTACTTTTCGTACGCTAGAAAATTACATTTCCATATTTTCACGTACAGGTTTTAAAGCTTCTGGGGTGAATTAATTAACCAAGGAAAATTTTTCTTTTTCAAAAATTTCAAAAAACATTTTAAATTAATCCGTTTTTATATAAGTTAAATACCATAACCGTTGAAGGTGGCTCACATGAGTCATAAAAATCGCCGTTAAGGATTATATAGCAACCATTAAGAAAAACATGTATATCATGCCAGGAAAAATAGGGTAAGTGAGGAGTGAAGTGGTTTCCCATTATTTTCTTCAGGCCAGATTTTATAGATTACATAGTAACGTAACAAGCACGTAATTAGTCCTACAAATTACATTCTTTCTGTAAAGTGTAATTCAGCTGTTTTCGAATTTTAGTTAAGAAAGCAACTGTGATCGGTTCCGCTTGTAAGTTTTCATCTGTCATTGCCAAAAGAAAGAATCTGATGTGAACCCACATGACTTCCTTACGCCTATTAAATTACATATACACATTTTTTCGAAAATGAAAAGTACATAGAACTTTATTTCATTAATAACTTCTCATATTTTTTCATAATTTTTAATCGTTATACTGAATTATTATTTACCGTAAAATTTTTTTACAATCAGAGGTTAATAATTATTAATAAATCATATATTTAAATTTAAAAAAAAGTAAAAAAAGGAAATGAAGTCTGTTTCAAACCAGTTTTCCTTCTCCTTATAATATCTAAATATTCCATTATATAAAATTTTATTTGGCTATAACTCTGAAACCGATGAAAATAAGTACCACTTAAGATATAGCGATTAGATATAGCTCTCAATGAGAGCTTATTACTCCAGTTCACAAAAAGTACAAAATCTAAATGTTTTGCAATTTGGGCTTTTTTGGATATTTTTGGTCACGTAGATTGCAATCAAAATGGGAGGTGCACAACTAGATATTACAACAGTCCTAAATCCAAAATTTCAACCTCTTACGGCTAACCGTTTTTTAAGTTATACGACATACAAATGTACGTACGTACATAAGTCACATCGAGACTAGTCAAAATGGATATTTCCGTTGAAATCTGAAAACCAAAATTTTTCGCGATCACAATACTTCCTTTAGTTCGTACAAGGAAGTAAAAAGGGTACATATAGTGTAAAACAACGAATTTAATTTATCTCATTATTTTGTTATGAAACATATGTTAATGCATTAACTAGATAATTAATCAATTTAACTGATTTATCTTCAAATTTCTTTTATGTCTATTATAGATTTCTTTTATACCTAACGATAAAAAAACGAAATGTAAATTAACATTTATTCCTAAAATACGATAATTAAAATAAATTAAAAAAATATTTTAATATATAACCAAAATTATATATATAAGTTATATATATAACTAGAATGTTATGTGCTTCATCTTATCATAAAAAAAATTATCGTAAATTAAAATCAGCAGCGTAGAAAAACATAATGAATTGTTGTTAAAATAAAAATACAAATCCATTACGGAATATTGTATGTAATTTTACTATACTAATGAAATTCAGCATTATCCAGTAACAAGTCGCGATTATGATGGTGAATATTTTAAATATTAATTAATTACATACTGTGTACTTGATAATAATTTGAATATAATCTATTGTGGAACAAGAATAGCAAACGAATTAACTTTTTTTTTTATTGATCGTAAACCTACTTTTTTTTTACTGTAATATTCAATTGATAATAAAAGTAAACAAGTCGATACTCTAATATAATTCTACGTATCTTTATAAATATCATTGATTGCACAGTTAACGAAGAAAAAATTTCATGTAGTAAAAACAATTTTAGAATAATTTTGTATTCCAAGTCTTTTTGAATAATTTTATAATTTATAATCGTGGGGCTCGTAATTCATCATGATTCGTTGATTACGATTTATATATATATATATACTGAGTGTCCTTAAAAGGTGAAGCCAAACTCTAGGAAGTGATTCTACTTAACATACTGAAGAAAAAATTCCCAGTGAACATAGGTCCAAAAACGAATATTTTTCTGTCTGTCGGCCATTATGTGTTTTTTAAGAAAAAAAAATTTTCAAGTACGGTTGGAGATAACGCAATAAAGTTTTGTACTTTATTTTAAACTAAATTTTTTAATAGGAAAAAACATTACACTATGTTGATTTCAAAATGGCGGTCGTTTCAATTTTCCAATCTTATATATCTAAAGAATTATTAAATTTATCAAATTATGTTGTATTAAAAAAAATTATTACGATTTTTTTTGTGAATAAAACGACATCTTAATTCTAAAAATCGGACTAAAACAACAAAATTATTGCAAAAAGTAAGCCTTAACCGATCTGGCTGGCATTTTGTTTTTACTTCCTTGTACGAAGTAAAGGAAGTAAACCATCTCTGAATCTACTTTGACTAGTTTCGGCGTGACGTCTGTACGTACGTATGTATATCACATAACTCAAAAACGATTAGCCGTAGGATGTTGAAATTTTGGATTTTTATAACATCTAGTTGTGCACCTCCCATTTTGATTGCAATCGACTGCATTAACACTATCCAAAAAAGGTCAAAATCCAACAAATTTGGATTTTGATCTCAATTGTCGTAATAAAGCCCTCACTGAGAGCTTTTAAACGATATATAATAAATATTACTTATTTTCATTGGTTCCAGAGTTATAGCCAAATAAAATTTTAATTAATAAAATATTTGGTCTTACAAGGGAAGGGGCATCGGTTCGAATCAGACTTCATCTCTCTTCTTTAATTTATATTTAACAACTTTTTTTTTTTTTTAGTTTAAACATATTGATTTATTAATAATTATTAACTTCTGATTGTAAAAAAAAAAAAAAAAAAAAAAAAACAATAAATAATAACTCAATAATAACAATAAAAATAAATATATGAAAAAATATTAGACGTTATTAATGAAATAAAATTTTATATACTTTCATTTTAAAATACGTGCATATGTAATTTAATAGGCGTACAACGAAGTCATGTGGTGTACACATAAGATTTTATTTAATTATCTTGAGTTTCTTGATAAGTAAATTAAACTTTTCTAAAAAATAGCTAAAATTACTTTAAGATTTTGCTAAAAATTAGCAATTTTAGTCAAAAAATTATATTTAGTTATATAATTAATTTTGAAAATCAATTTTCTGATTAAAATTGCCTATTTTTAGAAAATTTTATTTAGTTATCAACTGAGTTACGATAATTAAAAAAAAAAACAAGATGGCCGCCATATCGGTTAAGGTTTATTTTTTGCAATAATTCTGTTGTTTATCGTCGTATTTTTACGACTAAGATGTCATTTTATTCACAAATAAGTGCATCATAATTTTTATAATTCGACATAATCTGATAAATCTAATTGTTTTTAAGATTGAAAAATTGAAACGAACGCCATTTTAAAAATTTTCAAGGAAGAGTTTTTTCCCATCAAATCTGTTGACAAACAATCGATATTGCAGATAATTTAACCCGTCGGTACGCTTGCGTATCGTAATGCAAGCTGATAATTTTTTGCTTTTTTTATTTCCTCCACTAAACATAATAAAAGTAAATTTAAAAAATTATCAAAATAAATTATTTTTATTAAAATTATATCTAAATAACACTTGTTAATGTGAAATAGACAAAACACGGATTTGAACTTTTTAGCGATAAGCTCCAGGGTTATAATACATTAACTCGACTTAAGTGATTTTGAATTTAATGAACTGATAAATTAAAAAAATAAATATGCTTACAAAACAAGAAAGAAATTTGTAACATTAAACTACATTTAAATATTATGTGCGTAGTTATGAATATGCACGTGCACACTGTAAATGCATGCATCTGAGTTTTAAAAAAAACACACACAAAGACATTTTAAAAAATGTTAATAATAAACGAATAGCAATGTAAAATATTTTACAACATAACTAGAAATAAAAAAATCACTGAATAATACAGTATAATACCTAACTTAAATATTCATATCTGTTTAGTTTCAGACCTACTATTAATTATGGATGACGTGTCATTTAGGGAAGAGTTTTACGTTTATAATATCTTACAGATATTCCAGCGAAGCCCATGTTTTTAAATAAATAAGTAATTTATCAGAGCTCAAGCGAGTTAGAATAAGTGTGTAATGATGAACGAACCCATCGAATTTCGGCAACGATAAATTGAAATCTATACATAAATATATTTTTTTTATTTTAATTTATTTATTTACTAGGAAAATGGCCCAAATTTTTCTGGGCATTTCAGGAAAATGTTACACGATTTAAATTTCATTACACATGTTTTTGTTAAGTGTTTTTGCCAGTTGAAACTAAATAACGTTCATGAACTTAGCGTACTAAAAACAAAAAACTTTTATAGCAAAAATTTCAAAATCCTGAACACTTTTAGGTATTTCTAGAGTTGCGATTTTTAACACAGCTCTAACCTCAATGTTTTCCTTTTTTATCCCTAAAACACAAATATAATTTTAGATAAATCGTTCGTATCAAGAAGTACAGATCAAACGAATGAATCGTTTGAGAAGTATAAATCGTTCGTGCGCTGCGCGCAGCCACCCCACGCACCTCATGGTCCGCTCTGCGCCAATAGCAGCTAAAATAAAATGTCAGTACACACATCAAACAAACAAATCCACGCACCATCCTTTTTTCATGGGAAAAATACGTATAATTATGATTATTATTTATTTATAAGCCCAATCACTCATAAAAACACAAAAAGCATAGTTTAACTACAAAAAAAATCTAATAAGTGTAACAGGGATTTAATTTTTAAATCAAAAAGGGAGTCTAACAAGGATGTTCCCTATCGCCGTTACTTTTTAATATTTATATAGAACTAGCAGATAATGATGTAAATTTAGATCCAGAGTAACAGTACAAGGTGAAAAGATAAAGATGCTACGAAGTACTGATGATATACTAATTCTAGCCAAGAGTGAAAAAGATTTAGAAGAAACAATGACCGGCATGGGTGAAGTCCTACGCAAGAACTACCGCGTGAAAATAAACAAGAACAAAACGAAAGTAATATAATGTAGTAGGACCACTAAATATAAAAATAGGAAGAGAAAAGATTACGGAGGTAGAAGAATTTTGTTATTTGGGACGTAAAATTACTAAAGATGGACGAAGTAGCAGCGATATAAAATGCCGAATAGCAACGCGAAACAAACTTTCAGTCAGAAATATAATTTGCTTACATCAAAAATTAATTTAAACGTCAAGAAAAGATTATTGAAAGTATATGTTTGGAGCGTCGCTTTATATGGAAGTGAAACTTGGACAATCGGAGTACCTAAGAAGAAAAAATTAGAAGCTTTTGAAATGTGGTGGTTTATGAGAATGTTAAAAATCAGGTGGGTGGATAAAGTGACAGATGAAGAGGTGTTGCGGGAAATCGATGAAGAAAGAAGCATTTGGGAAAATATAGTTAAACAAGAGACAGACTTATAGTCCACATATTAAGGCATCCTGGAATAGTCGCTTTAATATTAGAGGGTCAGGTAGAAGGAAAAAATTGTGTAAGCAGGCAATGTTTGGAATGTAAAAAACAAATTGTAAGGGATGTAGGATGTAGGGGGTATACCAAATGAAACAACTGGCACTAGATAGGGAAAGTTGGAGAGCTGCATCAAACCAGTCAAATGACTGAAGACAAAAAGAAGAAATTACAATGTTATGTGTAATATTTTGTGTTTCTGGAACCACCAGTTTTTTGGTATTGCGTTAGTGAATGAGATGAAATGATAATTTCTGTACCGTGTTAAAATACTATGTCCTGACCAGGATTCGAACCCGAGACCTTCGGAAGAAAGGCTAGGACGTTACTACTCGCATCATGAAAGCCGTGTAATTTAAAACTAGTTAAGTACAAAAAAACATGCTGTAATAATATAGGTGTAATTTTTTTTCTATCAAAATGAATATACAAACCCTGTCATATCTGTAATAACAGAAGAAACTCGTTTTAAAATACACGGCGTAATAATATTTTAATCTTGTACACAAAAAATCTGTACATTCAATTTAAATGTAATGTCTTTATATTATAACGACAAAACATTTTTTTTCATTGTTAGGATACGTACATACATTAAGTCTTTTCTAGAAAAAGTACAAATTTCTTCTTTTTTATTTTCTTATTTATAATCGCATAAACGATTAATGTCATTAACGACTTTGATTAACAGAAGATTGTTTATGTTTACAAAGTTAGTACAAAAGACTTAGAGTTTAATATATGTTGAGCGTGAAACAACGAACACTAAACACCAAAATATTAAAGTAATAATAACTGATTATTAGAATATCATTATTATGTAAGGGACATTCCACAATTAACCTAAACCATATTAAAATTCGTTAAATTAAATTTCTCATATCACAAAAAACTGTAACGTCTTGATGTCTCTCTCTCTCTCTCTCTCTCTTTCTGTTTAGCCTCCAGAATCACCGTAAGGTATTACTTCAGAGGATATGTATGAATGTAAATGAAGTGTAGTCCTGTACAGCCTCAGGTCGACCATTCCTGAGATGTGAGATCAATTGAAACTCAACCACCAAAGAACACCGGTATCCACGATCTAGTATTGAAATCCGTATAAAAGTAACTGAATTTACCAGGATTTGAGCCTTAGTGCTCTCGATTTTGAAATCAGCTGCTTTACAATGACGAGTTAACTACTAGACCAGCCCGGTGGGCTATTGTCTTGATATCATCCCTCGATTAAGCTTACTCTTCATATTTTGACCTAAGTTAAATTACCGACGACCAGCTTCGAAATTTTGGCTAACTAGGAGAAATTTTTTATAGATTACTGTATAATACATAACTCACAGTAAGACTAGGAGATCCAAGCACATGGGTATTGGTTAGTGTGTCCAATCCTCAGTCGCATTTCCCCTCGGGGTTACCCCTGTTAGATGCAGGCACAAAAAACCAAGACCCGTTTGCGGAGGTGGGGTGGCTGGGAACTGCATAGCCGGGCCTGGCTGCCCGCTCTCGTGGTTAGAGGCGAAGGCACTTCCCGGAACTGTGTGATGCTTTAATGCGTATCCAGCTCTGGGAAGCAGGAGGAAAAAAAGAAAAAAACCTTAGCGCGTAAGGATGATTTGATTTCATCTGTTATCAGGGATGTATGTTTCTTCAAAAATATTATCCCTAATTCCATGTAGGCCGTGGGTGAACTTAACTGCCAAAACTTATTCCATTCGGTATGTAGTTTACTGCGGGATTCCCTTCTGAAGTCATTCTGATCTGTTAAATCCATTCGGACGCCATTCATTCACCGAGGATATCTTAGCTGCTTCATCAGCCTGTTAATTACCATCGATGTCAAATGGCTTGGATCCCAGACAAATAACACCTTCTTGTTTATACTTGAAAGAGAGTAATAGATTTTCTGGATGAATGGCTCTGAGTTTCTGCAGTGAAAGCTCTGGAGCACACTTCCAGAATCTATTATAATCAAGAAAGTTGTCCTTATTATGGGTTTTAATAATTCTCAAAGCAGAATATATTGGGTAAACTTTACAAAAAAAAATGTGGAGGAATATGCATTCAGTAGAAGAAATTTGTATAATTTATTAATTAACAAAAAAATTACAATTCATTTAAAATAAGCTATTGATAATACTGTGCATCAAAACATTTTTAGCATCAAAATAAGAAAGCAATTAATTACATATTATTATATATAATGAAAAACTAATTTTATAATTATTAAATTTATATGATAATAATTATTGCAAAATAAATATTACGTAATATTTATTTTAAAATAATTAATTATATTTATCAATTTCATATATATTTTATTATTACAAATAAAAATATAATTTATTTATAATAATCACTTTTGCGCATCAATCAAGGACAAAACTAATAATAACAATGATTTTTAAAATAATTTTTCATTAGTGCGTCAACAATAAATATTTCGTCATAGTGAAATTTATTAGTAAACTACATCCTTTTTAATAAGAAACTAGCTGCAGACTAGGCACGCCTCCACAGCTAGGCCCTACGGGCGGGCTGTCCTGGCGGGCGGCGTCTCGGAATGAGATTATTAGGTGTCCAAAATTGTTTTTGTACAAAAATATTTTTTTTTTAAATGATGAAAATTGAAACCTTGACCTGAAAACTGAAATGAAATTGACCTAGAAAACGCTGTCGATAAAGTAGACTGGAATAAAATGCTCAGCATTTAAAAAAAAAATTAAGGTTCAAGTACAGAGATAGAAAAACAACTGCTAACATCTACAAGAATCAAACAGCAACAGTAATAATTGAAGAACATAAGAAAATTGCCGTAATAAAAAGGGAGTCCGACAAGGACGTTCCCTATCACCGTTACTTTTCAATCTTTACATAGAACTAGCAGTTAATTATGTTAAAGAACAATTTAGATCCGTAATAACAGTGCAAGGTGAAAAGATAAAGATGCTACGATTTGTTGATATAGTAATTCTAGCTGAGAGTAACAAATATTTAGAAGAAACAATTAACGGCAGGTACGAAGTCCTACGCAGTAATTACTGTATGAAAATAAAGAAAAATAAAACGAAAGTAATGAAATGTAGTAGAAATAACGAAGATGGATCACTGAATGTAAAAATAGGAAGAGAAAAGATTATGGAGGTAGAAGAATTTTGTCATTTGGGAAGTAGAATTATTCAAGATAAAATGACGAATTGCACAGGCTGAACGAGCTTTTAGTCAGAAATCCAATTTTCCTATATCAAAAATTAATTTAAACGTCAGGAAAAATTTTTGAAAGTATATGTTTGGAGCGTAGCTTTATATGGAAGTGAAACTTGGACCTGACAAGAAAAGATTAGAAGCGTTTGAAATTCCGTGCTATAGGAGAATGTTAAAAATCAGATGGGTGGATAAAGTGACAAATGAAGAGGTGTTGCGGCAAATCGGTGAAGAAAGAAGCATTTGGAAAAATATAGTTAAAAGAAGAGACAGACTTATAGGCCACATATGAATAATCGCTTTAATATTGGAGGGACAGGCAGAAGGGAAAAATTGTGCAGGCAGGCAACGTTTAGAATATATAAAAAAAAAGCTAGGGATGGTTAATATAGGGGGTATACCGAAATGAAAAGACTGGCACTAGATAGGGAATCTTGGAGAGCTGCGTCAAACCAGTCAAATGACTGAAAACAAACAAAACTCTAAAGATTGATACTAACGAATTGGTATTTTCTGCTAGTGATCGGTACATTACGGTGCTAAGCTAAGGAGGACGGACAGAAAGACAGACACACATAAAAATACCCTTTAGTAGGGTAGGATTAAAAAGAAAAGAATTAACTAGCAAAGAAAATTGGTGGATATTTATTTTTACATATTAGTCATATTTAGGAGTCAATGAGTACATTGACATAATCGATGGCGTCGATAATTTTACATTTTTTATAGAAAAAAATCTATATTTTTATTTCTTCTTCCTAATGTGTACGTGAACTAATGTGAACAGATTGCATTCAATTACTGAACATCCCAACCCCATAGCGGAAGACACCCGCCTTCTGATGCTTCGGTCATCCCCCCCCTCCTGTACTAGCCCTAATGGGGTTCAACGGGAGTCGTGTTTCGTCCTGTAACTTTTTACATCTCACAGTAATAAGCCAGGCCTCGTTGGGATGCCACCGATGTAAATGCTTCGGAAACCATTTACATCGGTGACTTTTAAAACTCAGCTTTTACCTTCCCTGCAGGCCTGTTGTGGACATCTTGAATGTTTAACACCGTTGTCCTCTGAACGAGCTGAGTTCGCAGAAGCACGAACCCAGTGACTAGTTTTACATTTACTGAGCCAAATGCGTGTAAATGTCTCATATTCCAGGCAATTAATAACAACATACCACTAAAAATGTTGTCCCAACAAAGAAATTTATTGCTAGTTCCCTTAGTGAATTCAAATTTTAGTTCATACCCCTGACTTGGTTTCTGTAATGGACTCCGTTCTGGTCTACCAGGGAGAGGCGGACTGACCTCCTACTCCCGCTCAGCTCCTTCGCAGAGTCCCGCGTGACATTTACTCCACTTATTACCATCGTACAGATGCCGCTACACCTCACAGCTGCATGAGAATCCCCTTGCTTACGGCAGTCGCCATCCCGCCGACAGTGATGCTTGCTCATTCAAAATCAATTACTGATCAATAAATAACTTCCCTCCCCACGGCCCAATGAGATGAGGATGATATGTACGACATGTAAATGAGGTGTAGTCTTGTAAAGATTCAGGCCGATCATTCCTGAGACGCGACGTTAATTGAACCCCAACCAACAAAGGTACACTGGTATCCACTGTTTAGAATTCAAATCCGTATAAAAGCAACTAATATTTACTAGGATATGAACCTCAGAACCTTCCACTACAAAAATAAGCCGTTAAACAACTGAATTACGACGACGAGTTAACCATTAGACCAGCCCGGTGGGTTTTATTATTTTATTTAAAAAAATATTTTTTGATTAATATAAAAAAAAAATTGTAGGCGCCTTTTTGCCTATAAAATTTAATTTAATAGTTTTTACTTGGTTTCTATTAAAAAAAGACAGATAAAAAGGTGTTAAAATTATCACCCATTTTTTGTTTCTTTTTAGAAAATCTAATTTTATCGTACTACTTTCACGTTTCAGTGAAAAATAAAATTTACAAATTACATATAATCACGTTAATAATTAATTAATTTACCTTCAATTTGGTTCCTACACTTTGTATCTCTTAAAACTGCGGTAATTAATCGATTCACTGACTCCAAAAAGAGTTAGTAAAAAATGAAAACAACTAAGCTAATTTTTGTAGCTTTACTACTTTTCCCTTTTCATTTGTTATTTTTCCTGGACCATGAGTTTTTTTTAAATTCTTTAAACAATAATCGTTTTCGAATAATTTAATAATAATTGTTCTATTTTATTTCATTAATCAAAATTCATTATACATTTTGTAAAATACTAAACCAGTTATTCTGCAAACACAGATTTCGGGTTTATACATGAATAAATGTAATTATTTTAACTGAATTTAAATCCCCTATATAATTGGTTATAATCGTAGGGTTTCAATTTAATGAACATTAATTCAATTTACAGCCTATTGTGAGGCAATAGGAAACATAATCTCAATATAAAATTAATAGAATTATAAAAAATTTATAACTATTTTTATATAAATCTTTGTTTAAAAAAGTACATATAACATCAAACAAACATTATAAAACTGTAGCTATTTTTCAACCGGTGATTGTCTTTTTTTACTCTTTGTTTACCCCGCCCCACACAGCTGGACCCGCAATTAAGCATAAATACAGCTCCGGGGGGGGGGGGGGGTGCCATTGCCTCAAACTACCTCAGCAGAACTTAAGGTCCCACCCAGGTAACCGGGACTCGGTCTTTCGATTAGTCGCCATGCCTCAAATGAAGGGACCCCGAAGGGATCCCCCACGGAACTACGATCATATTTATATCCCCCCGATATGACTCCATCAGGAGTCCCTGTCAACTCATCGGTGATGAGACGCCGGTTCCTTCTGGACGAGGCTATCCCGCGCCGGAGCCACCATAATTCTATACTCCACAGCGAGTTCACTTCACTTCCGGTGTACATTTCTGCAACCTCGGCCCCTCAAAGCGTGACCAGAGATTTTTCAGGAAGTACAGCGGGCTTCCATCTGGCAATGTTAGAATAAATCAAAATAATTTTTTATATAAAATAAAAGATTATAATTATTTATTAAGTAAATAAAATCAACCTCAAAAAAATGTATACTAAAAACGAAAGAGGAAAATATTTTTCCATTATTTAAAATTTGACTATTCCACAAACTTTCTTTCTTTCTTATTTGTTTAGCCTTCGGAACCACCGTAAAATATTACTCCAGAGGATGATATGTATGAATCAAAATGAAGTGTAGTATTGTACAGTCTCAGGTTGACCATTCCTTAGATATGTGGTTAACTGAAATCCAACCAACAAAGAATACCGGTATCCACGATCTAGTATTCAAATCCGTATAAGAGTAAACTGCCTTTACTAGGATTTACAGCTTAGAACTCTCGACTTCGAAATCAGCTGATTTGCGATGATGAGTTAATCTAGATCAGCCTGATGGTATTATTCAGCAAACTATGAACAATTCTCTAATTCGTTATTTCTGTCCCAGTTAACAAAAAAACAATTTAAACTGATTTTTGTTAAAGAGGGAGGTCACCGCATGCGGCCTCCGTGGCACGTGTGTTAGCACCTCAGCCTTTCATTAGGAGGTCCTGGGTTCGAATCCTGGCCGGACATGGCATTTTTCATAGGCTATATAATTCTATATCCATACACAAGCTTCAAGCTTAAGTGGCGATTATCATAAAGGAAAAAAAGATTTTGCAAAAAATAATTCTGCAGATTGTTTTTTTTAGAAATCAGTTTTATTTACAGTTTTCTTTTTTAAATCTATTCGTATTTCACTTTTTATTTTTAAAATATTTAATAATTGGGCAAGGCTACCAAAACATAGATGGTATAGAAAAAATCGTTAAAAGAAACCGCGGGTAAATAAGTAAGAAAAAATCATTTAAGTATTTGCAGAGAAATTATAAATATAATCTAACCAGACTTAACCTACGCTTGCTTCGCTCGCTAGTCTTGAATAGAGAGCGAAACTACATATTCAATTATATTTAATTATAACAATAATGCTTATATCAGACCTCTCTCAGTTACATTTGGAAGACCCATGTTTGAATAAAATCGACGTGTAGAAATAAAAAAAATAGGTTAGCGGAAGTTTGATTAGATTATATATATATATATATATATATATATATAATTTTTCTGCAAATACCCACTGATTTGGAAGAAAAATTCCAAAAAGAATCAAAAAATAAATTGAAACTACAGCTTACGTAGTTATGTTTCTTAAATTGTATAACATTACTTTTTATTATTACGCTTCACCTAGGTCTGGGAAGGACAGAATAGGTTTTTTTTTAGAAATGGGGACGTCTAATGTAGAAGAAGAACCTATATCAGAAAACGAATGCAGAGGAAAAAACGAAGAGAATGACAAATTGTTTTCTAAATAATCATTCGTTTTTGCATCAAAATATTTTTAACATCAAAATGACATCTATCGTATTGCAATATGATAAAATGCAATGCTAAATAAACAAGACAAAAAAAATTATAAAATCATCTATATAAAAAATATTTTACTTAAGTTTACGCGGAAAATGTTTATAACAGGAAAACTACATAAACTTCCTTTACGAAATTAAAAAAAAAACAATCATGCAAATCAGTTATCCACTGAACAAAAAGGTTTGAAAATATTTTTATAACAACCTACAGGTATAAGATTAACCAACAACAGCAGCAAAATGTCAGGTACTAATAGAACAAGATAAAAGGGGAATTGTACAAGCATCTGAAATGTGATTTTTAAAACCGGTCTTAAGTTACATTGTGGTACTTTCAACGAAGAATAAATAGCAGATATATAAATCTAACACAACTATAAAGAAAATCACGCAGCAAGATATTCACCAGTATGTATTGGAGGTAATAAATTATTTTAAATACACTCAAAAAATAAATAAAAGATGACGAATAAGAAGGATATTTAAAATTTAAATACTATTCGATAAACAGAAATAAATATTTTTAAAAAACTTGCCAAAAAAAACATAATACACATTACAAATATTTTTTTCCTGGACGCGCAACGATATGTCGCTGTCAGCGTCACGGTACAAAATTACTATAATAAATGATTAAAAATTAACATTTAAAATTTACCTTAAAAATTAAAAGATGTAAAACACCTATATGGTATGCTAAGTGCGAAAAAAAATCAAAATAAAAAGACTATTAAAAATCTAACATAAAACAACAAAATTGCCGCACGGCAAAATGCAAAACCACATTAGTTTTTAATTAACATTTGTTGCCTACGATAGTTCGGTTAATAGCCCCTAGTTTAAACTTTCGAAGCAATGCATCATTATGAACAATCACCGAAAACGATTTTAAGATTCATTTATTTAAAACTACTTCTTTTTATCTTTTACACGACTGCCCAAAAAGGAGTGTAAATGTATTCAGGGTATATGTTTGTTCCACCGTAGCAACTCAACAGCCGAACCGATTTAGATGTATGACCCTGCGTTGGAAACCTTACGTTTTGTAAGTCACTACAAAAAAAAATAATAAAAATAAAGCTGCTTGATGTTTAATGTACTGCATTAACAGTATAACCGTAAATAACAGATAAATGAAAACGCCAAACAAATAAATTTAATGATGTGTACATTAAACTGCTCATTTACACCAGAGGAACTTCCTTCATACGGAAATGAAATCTAACTTGTTCTACTAAGCTTATATTCTTGTAATTAATACCAGCAATATTTTAAAATCAACAAATCCTTTAATTTTATTCTTTGAAAGTAATTTAATCCAATTCACTTCAGTATCAGTTAAATAAAATAAACTTATTATAATTCATTTACAACTACAAAATAACTTTAATATGTAATAATATTATTAAGTATCCTGCATTAAGAGATTTATGTCGGAAAATTATATTTTATTATTTAATATATTTATAATAACTCTGTAAATAATCTTTTCACATGTAAATCCTGACCACATAAAAAGTATACATAAATAAAAGTCGTGTGTGTGTGTGTATATATATATATATATATATATATATATATATATATAGTATTACTCAACCGGAAACAATTAATATAAATATTACTAGTAATAAAGGTCGTATACATTAAATAAAATGTAGAATAAAAAATAATTTATGTACAAGTCGAATAAGAAAACATAATAACTCTTCATAAAATTTTCATCACAAATCTATAGGTAAAAATCGGAAAATAAATAATAAGTTAAGTTAAAATACATATAAACAGATCAGTACACGAAAATAATTAATTAAAAAAAAAAAAAATGCCATAAATTCTTAAATAAAGTAATAAGTATTAATCTCTCAAGCATGGTACCTCTGATATGTTAAATAAATAAATTAACAATTAATATAATCCACCTTACCAGCACGTTGATACGTACTCTAGATCTTTCGGCTTACTTGGAAGCCATCATCAGGAGTTAAAATTAATGCATTAATGTCTAGGTTTAAAAATCATAGTTAAAATTTAAAAATACCAACCGGGAATTTTTATATTCCCGGACCGGGACAGTCATGATTGTTTTTAAATTTTAACTATGATTTTTAAACTTTGACTACTGAATTAATTTTAACTCCTGATGACGACTTCCAAGTAAGCTGAAAGGAGAACGTATCAACGTGCTGTTAAGGTGGATTATATTAATTGTTAATTTATTTAATGTAATAAGTACAGACCGGATTATATGCATTTGTACATTAAGCCCATTCCCAACGGGTATTGCATATTTTCCTTAAAATCTAATGATGTCGCATATTTTCGCTATATTTACAATATTTTTCGGTAGGGTATCTTGTTAATAAATTAAATCTTACGTTGTAGCCAGCCAAACCTATTAGCTGCACGGCTATTAGAGGGCAGTACGCAGCCGCGGAACAGTACCTCTGATTGTTTATAAAAGTAACAAAATGTTAAATAATTATTAATTATCGAATTTATCGTTATGTTATTCAGAAAC